>NC_028454.1:24028175-24050284 GCF_000263155.2 Setaria italica
GCGGCCGCGGCGAAGTTACGGAGGGGGTAAATGATGGCTGTCGGCGTGGGTGCCGGTACGGTGAAATCGTCGGGAAGAGTTTGGATTTCCGGGAGCTCAGCGGTAAAAAGATTTTGAAAGCAATTTTTAACGGGTGATTTAAGGTGGTGATTTTTGCGGATGTTACATTGGCGCCATGGAGGCTGGCGCCAAGACGTTATAGCTTGGCGCCAGCCATCCTCGCGCCAAGCTAAGGGTCCTTTTTTGGAATTGGTTTCACCAGGGACCTATTTATGAAAATGTTTCACGAAAAGGGCTAAAATAAAAAAAGTCGGCCAATCCGACTGGCTGAAGTTGTATGTTGTGATGAGTTAGCTCATATCGATGTCCCAACCCAACGAGGCATTGTAGGTTATGATGTGATGAGTTTGGCTCGTGTTGATGTCCCAATCCAACCGGCTGGAGTTCTATTTGTGATGAGTTAAGTTGTGCGATGTGTTGTGCGGCGTGGGTTGTACTATCTAGTCTGGGCATTCTTCTTTTAATATAATCGGCAGCTCTCCTCATTTAAAAAAAACTTGAGACAGCACATGAAATAAAATCAAAGATGTTGGAACTGAGAAAACAAGGACTAATTTACGATAAAAAGAAAATCTTATCCATATACACATACAACAAAGAAACTCCTGACCTGAAGCCCAACAAAACGTGTTGTTTCATTTTTTACTTTGTGTTGGATCAGCGAGCGTCGGCTATTAAGTTTCTTTATGGTGGAACATATTCACATATTCACCAAAGTTCGAGTTGTCGACTTGGCACTAGTGCTTGTATTTTTCTGGATTTATTCCGGGATTTAACTGACCTTATTCTTTCAGTGGTACACATGCAACGTGCTCGTCGATAGTGAGACGCCAGTGGTGATTTCGTCAATCTTGAGGATTTGCCGGCTCAATTTTTCATAGGTGTGCTCACAGGAGTAGAGCTGCGTGCGTGTGTTTGTAGGAACAAGTGTGCGTACGTGTATGTGAGCATTTGCGTCTGCATCTGCATTGTATGATTTGCAAAAAAATATATTCCTTTTGGTATATAGCGGGCAGAACCTGGATTTCATATGAGGCAGAGTCACATGACAATTTAACCGATATAAAGCACAAATTGTATATAAATGGCACATTCATTTTGAAATCACATATAGTGCAAAAAATAAATGATAAATGGAAGGTACTATACGAGAAGATTCAAATTGGCACATTTTAGGATGAGGAGTAAACAACAATTTCATGACCGTGTACCCTGGATTCCATACGAGGTAGAGTCACATGACAATTTAACCGATACAAAGCACGAATTGCATATAAAATGACACATTCATTTTGAAATCACATAGAGTTCGTAAATGGAGGGTACTAGATGAGAAGATTCAAATTGGCGCATCTTGGGATGAGGAGTAAACAACAATTTCATCACTGTGTACCGCTTCCCACTTCATCAATTTTATTGGCACATAATGAAACCAACGTACCCACGAACAGCCAACATGCACATTATTATCAAAATTCCAAACTACTCACTTCGTTCTCCAATTACTATTTATTTTAATTTTTCTAGGTACATAACTTTTGCTATGTAATTAGACATAATATATATCTAGCTGCATATCAAAAGCTATGTATTTAGAAAAGCCATATAGTAATTTGGGATGAATGGAGTAAGACCTTCATCATGCCAATAAACTTCATCCACAACTAGTCGCATAGGAATTTAGCAAGAATCGTCGTAATTCCCTCAAGATGATTCTTCGGCCGCTTTAGAAGGAAAGAACAACCAAAGAGTAGAATGTTTTGCCATTAATGCAAAGTGGTTATATGCAGCTGTGCATCAAGGACAAAAAGGTTGCAACACTAGGGTTTGTGGTGGTAGGGTTCATAAGAGCATGGGTGAGAACTCAGACGCGTGGAGGTCTCTAAGCATACTTGCCCAGAGTAAAGAAAAGAAGAAAGTAGGCCGAAGATAAATGGAAATACACGTACTCGTTTTCAAAAATTAAAAAAATATACATTTCACTTCCAAATATATAAGTTGTCAGGATAAAAATTACCAAATTTATTCTATATGACATTTAACTCGTTTTTAATAAGATGAATGATCAAATATTGTGATCAAAAGTCGCGACAAATATTTTGATACGGAGGAGGCAGTATTTTTTTTCCGAGAGGGTCAAATATAGTAGCTTGTCATCCGTAATCCGTTCTTAAAGTAAGAAAAAAAATGAAACATGGCCCAGCAACCCCAGCTCTTTGGGTCAATTGTGACCCGACTCGAGCGCCACCGCCGCCGCCGCCGCCGCCGCCTTGCCCTCGGCTCCACCACCGTTACCCTCGTGTCCCCGCGTCGCCGCCGGGACGCGCAAGCTCAGGGCTGGCAAACCCGTTCGCAGCGGCGGCGGCGCTATGGGCAAGAAGAATAGCGGCGCCAGTGGCGCTTCGACGCCGGCGAGGGCCTCCAACCAGGCCGTGTCGATCCGCGACGAGACCTCCGGGAGGACGCGCGTAGACGAGGCCTCCCTGCTGAGGGTCAAGCACCTGCAGCGGCTAGCGTCGTGGGCGGGCGCCGAGGCCGGGGTGGGCCCGGTCGCCGCGCTGCTGGGGCGCCGCCTCGCCTCGAGCGCCGAGGCCGCTGGAGTACCCCTTGGCGCTGCCACTTTCCTTTGCCAGAGGTGAGAGCTGCTGCTAACTAGTTACTACACCTTATTCATCCTCTTAGCATGTTGTCTAGCCACCAGAATTTGCCCGTGTGTTTTGGCCTGACCTTCCTTTCGGACTGTTCCATACTGCTAGTCAAAACCAATTTGCTCCTTTTCCAGTGAATTAACTTGTACTGGTTGTTATCTTCTGTAAATCTGCAGTGGGAATTGGGAAATGTATCGTTGTCAGACAAATTGCTGTTCGGCCAGTTAATCTGTATATTTATGCATATCTCCGACAATGTAAAACCTCAAGAACAATTATGAATTCTTTTCTATCAAGTTGAAAACATAATGGCAGTACTACTACCAATAATATTTGATGGTAGTCAACATGCTGTTGATAATGCTAATGAAAAATTAGGCTCTATACTAGGTTGTTCCCATTGTTTAGATAACTCTAATGAACATACAAACCATAACTGTTCTAGTAGGTTGTGCACTGCAGAGACATCCTGCTGACTAGCTGCTTTGTCAGGATATTGATCTATTCTGATATCCATATCTTGTTAATATCTCTTGTTGATGTTTATTTTTATGTTCTGTTTAGTGCAATATTTATATGCCAGTGAAGGAGTTGTATGTAGTTGTAAGCTGCTAAACCAATATGTATGATTCACTTCTATGAAGAGTTAATGAAGATTTTAGGGGCATTTGTGTTCTTGCCCCTATTTTGAAGTTTAATTGTGATTTTGCTCTCGTTTTTTCAACTTTGTGATTTTGCCCTCGACTATTCACAGTCAATGCGATTTTGCCCCTAGTCAAGGTCAAAACAGGGGCAAATACGCAAAGACCAAGGGCAAAATCACAATGACTTGTGAATAGTTGAGGACAAAATCACAAAGTTAGAAAAATGAGGGTAAAAACACAATTGCACTTCAAAGCAGGGGCAAGATCACCAAATATCCAAGATTTTTAAGGTCGGTTGGAAATGATAAAAAAACCCTGTAATCAGTACTTCAGATTTTAATTGGCTTATTGCAAAGCCTTGAGCATATCTTTCTCAATGTTTTCCTTAGCAAATATATTTTTCTCTACTCTCATGTTTAACTGGACTTTGTGCTAAACCCCACTCAATCACAGATAACAATTTCTATTGACATACATATGTATGAACAATTAATATACTTCAGTGATTTATGTGATGTGCTCAGAAATCCATATTTCATCAGTAATTTCTCATGATATGTATTTGGCATGTGCTGATAACCTTTGATTGAGTGGTCCAAATGAATAGTTATAATCCTGCTGCTTATTAACACACTGGATGGCAGGATGGTTCTTGATCAATATCCATAATACCTTGGTTGCATTGCCCCTGATTGGTGTTCTTGTGTCCTGTAACTAGTCAGCTTTGAGACATTTAGACGTCTGCACAAACCTCATTAGTTTACGACCAGAAAAGTAAAATGAAAATGTTGTGATGATAATAATGGTGTATTCCTTTTCCAAGTAGCATGAGCTGCTGATAAGATTTCCATCTTGTTCAACCATTGTTCTTGAAATTCAGATCTATTACATGTGTTATTGTTATCTAGTAATGCAATAATTAAGAATCTTTTCCTCTATTAGAAGAAACTGAAATAAGAATAGTAAAACTATCCCAGATATGATGCGATACAGTATTAGTGGTCAGGCCAATGGGATTCAGAAATTCCCAAGAATACTGAGCTTATCTGTACATTCTGTTAGACTGTTGTATTTGGTTTAGATGGTAGTTATGCTATTCTTTTTGTTTCTATTTGGTAAGTTTTGCCTATGCATAGCCTTTGTTTCAGCTTACACAGGTCTTTACAAAATTTCTCCAATATTGCAGGTGTGAGACAGTCTTAAAGCCAGGCTTCAACTGCAGTGTCCGCATAAGGAACAAGAGAAATAAAGCTAAACGGCGGAAGAAATCAAACTGCTGTCAGAACAGCATTTCCTATGCATGCCATTTCTGTGGAGATCAGAATCTAATATTGGGTAGTGGGAAGGGTGTAGTTAAGAGCTTGTTACCATCAAGAGATCATGCTACCATGGCCTTAACCGGTAGAATTTTGAAAGGAAACAACAGCAACACAAGAATACGAGATAGGAAAAACGTGCTTGAGCATTCTCAAGCAGCAACTTTGCAAGTGGATTCACCATCCGGGTTGAGACAGTCAACTTCTGAAAGGGGTGAACATGGGGAAAGGTTAAAATGTAATCTCTCTATTGATTGCAAAATGGAGGAAGGAGCGATCTTGTCAATGGTGAAGCCTGGTCATTTAGCAGCCTCTACATCTGAAGAAGTTAGCATACAAGTAGTAGAAATTACAAATGATGAACAGATTCGTGAAACTGAGCCTATTTCTTGCGAGAAGGTTAAAATATGTGAAGCCAACGCTACTTCGGAAGCAGAAGTTCCGGTTGGATTGCCATTTGTCACGCCTCAGAAGAAGAAACTAACGGAGGTGAATTCGGCAGAACCATTCAAGACAGGAAGCAAGGCGAGCGAGAAAGGGGAGAATTCTGGCTCAATTACTGGCAATACCGTTTCAAGCTCTATCAAGTCTGCCCCAAATGACTCTCGTAAGAATTCAAAATGTGCAGCAAGTGATTCTGCTCAGGTCTCTGGTAGTTCGAGGAAGCGGGCAAAGAAAGGGTGGACTACGCTGAAACAGATAGCTGAGAAGGATGAGCTCGAGAGGAGGGAGAAGATGAGTAACTTTGTGATCCCATTCTTCATGCAGTAAGCGGGATGTTACAATTTTTGCCCACAATATAATCGTTTCATCATTGGTGTATCTTCTGAGAACGGCAATGTAGTTTTGGTGTGAAAGTGAGCTATTTAGAATTTTAAAATCTTGTATCGATCATGCGGGTAGGATAAAAGAAATATGAGGTTACCCATAGTCTTGAATTCAGCCAAAGGGCAAGCAATGGGTTTTCTTGTTATGCCTGTGCAACTGGTTTTCCAAAGCAAATCGTACGGTGAAATCGGTACACTTTACCATTGATTAGCAAACAGAGAAGGCTCAAAAGAAAGCAGCAATCACCTCGTGTGCCAGGACTGGGGAGGGATCAACACAACGCCAAACATGACGCAAGAATGCAAGCCTGCGAGGTAACATAGCTCTGTTTCCCTTTAGCCATAGCAAAGGATGTCAAGTGCCAACTTGGCCTTGCTCAGCCGTCAAGCCATGCTCATAGCCTGATTTCTGAATTTCTGACCAGAACGAGCAAGGTAGGCACGCAACATCATCCAACCATCCAGGCAAAACAAAATGATTCGGACCTGCTTCAGCTTATAAGCCGGCTGAAAAGCTGAAACGGCTGATTTGTTGTGAGAGGAAAACACTGTTTGGTGGTTGATAAACCAGCTGAATAAGCTGAAGCGAACAGGATAAGTGAATAATTCTTGTGTAAATTATCTATAGTTGCTTAATTTCAGAGACACCACTTCACGACTAAAACCTGAATCAACCGCAGATCTACAGCCTTCACGCTTTTTACGTCTGAGATGATCTAATCTGCACGGTGGTGATGATGCCACTATGGTGGCGGTCCCATGCGTCAGGCGAGCTGGGCGAGCTTGGCTTTGTTTGGATACACCTCCTAAAGTTTAGTACCTATCACATTGGATGTTTGGATACTAATTAGGAGTATTAAATATAGACTATTTACAAAACCCATTGCACAGATGGAGTCTAATTCGCGAGACGAATCTATCAATTAGGCTCAATAGATTCGTCTTGCAAATTAGTATAGGGGTTCTGCAATTAGTTTTATAATTAGCTCATGTTTAATCCTTCTAATTAGCATCCGAACATCCGATGTGACACTCCTAAAGTTTAGTACCTGTCCAAACACCTTTAGTGGCTTCGCTTGGTCTAGTGTGCCCAAAAAGTTCAGGTTGCGCTGCGCTGGATCAACTGGGTTTAGGTCGGTTACTCGGTTTAGGGGTTGGTTTTACCCTTTTTATTTCTTTATTTAGATTTAAGTTTGAATTTGAGTCTGAGAAAAAAAATAAAATCTCACAAAAAATCCAAATCAAATCCAATTAGATCCAAATCCCTCGTGCAAACATGATGCACAAATTTGAATTTTGTGGTAAAGGGGAGAGGGCTAGCCTTAAGTTGGCCAAGTTGTATTTAAATTCAAACAATTCACCCTAAAGATTTTTTAAAACTGATAAATTGGCATGCTTTAACATTACACCGAAACATGGTATATCTTACAATGTAGTGCAACACAAGTGTGATGGAGATCACCACCGGAGAGGTGAGCTTTAGTAAGAAAAGTTATTAAAAGAAATATACGTACATGGTATATCTTACAATGTAGTGCAACACAAGTGTGATGGAGATCACCACCGGAGAGGTGAGCTTTAGTAAGAAAAGTTATTAAAAGAAATATACGTACGCATAGTGTGTGACCTCAAGTATCACACGAGGCCTTCCTACCATCTCACCTATATAACATATGTGATGGAGTTAGATATGTTTTCCTTTTGAAATAACCCGTAGAGAAACCTTTAGTACCTAGGTCACTTTTAGTACTGGGTGGTGTTATGATCTGGTACTAAAAGACCTCCAGTGTTACTAAATTTGGACCCGGTACTAATGTTAGCATTAGTAGCATTAGTACCGGATCGAAATGTGGCTGGTACTAATGTGTTGGACGAAAACATCATTTTTATAGTAGTGGATGCATGTAACAAATCATCGTGATGGATGTGTATCATACCCATATGTGTGTGCTAATAACTTCAAATAAGTTTTGGATGGCCACCTACCCATCCAAAAGAAAAGAACCATGAAAATTAAACACACTACGACATAAGCAGAAATTGGATGAGCCGAGCTTGCTGGTTCCTGAATACAGCAGTCGTCGTCCATTTGAAGGTATATAGGGTGAATCCAGGACCCAAGCTGGCCACATGCCCTGTCAGTAATTCCCTCAGTACTGCTCCTATAGGATACAATGTAATCACAATCATGACACAGTGCTGCTGTTGTGAGATGTTGGAGTGAAACAAATCAAATGCATGCATTGTCAGTGAGAGATTATGTCCACTCTGAAGCAGGACCATTATATATTTATGTAATTTTCATTATAGATGGTCTTTGCTTTCATGGCAAGAGGAAGTTGATCTGTCTTTGATGTCATGAGGGCAAGAGACCCAAGGAAGAACTTTTTGACACTTTTTTCCAGGGGTTAGCTTGTCATTCTATCTCCTGGGAATGCCTTTCTACCGATGCGTGCAGGTAAATGTATTCATCATCTTACAATATTTATATATAATGACACCTTCATAAATCTTTACGCCAATCATATTCAAATAATATGAGTAGATTCGAACCAAAAAATAATATCATAAAATTATGATTTCTCTTTTGGTTACACGAGTAGATTTAACAGGAGTATTAAAGAGACCATGCAACTGTCAAAGAATTTACAAATTTGTAAACTGTTCTAGAGCTTTTAGAATCGATCAATTATCTTGTCTTACCCAATCAAGAGTTTAAAGCACTAAGGGATATGGATACCCCATGGGTCCTCACCGACCAGGATACTGGCCGGCCCTGGCAAGTGGGTCCGCCCAATCAGAACGTGCGGGCCAAGAACGTGAAGATACTTGGAGCACAAGTCAAGGAGGTCGGGCGATTCAAATCAGATCGGATATTGCAGGATACTTGTTGTAATCCGACTCGGGTTGCTTTCCACGCAACAACCGACTAGATTAGATTCAAACTGACTTGTAACCCTAGGTCGTCAGCCTATATAAGGCGGCTAGGGGCGCCTCTCGAGGGCATTTGATCTCAACTTCCCGCATACCATACCAGCAATACAATCCAGCAAAACACAAGACATGGGGTATTACTCTCCGGAGGTCCGAACCTGTCTAAACCTTCGTGTTTTTGTGATTACCTTCGAGTTCTTGATCTTGCAATCCTCCCTGCCTACAAATCTACCACTTGGGTAACCCTTTGGTGGACTGCCGGGCTACTAAATTCGACAGTTGGTGTGTTAGGTCAGGATGATTGTGAGATCCTCCCCAACAAACTCGATGGCATCTCGCCCCGACGTCATCTTCCCCGAGAGCATGAAGGATATCCTCGCCAACCCGATCCAGCTTTGCTTCAGGACCATGCCGACAGATCCCGATTCTACCGCTTCCTTCATCGACTCGACGCCCAATGCCAGCTCAGCATCCGTTGCATCTGCGCCAGTAGAATAAGACCTCCACTTGAAGACCCTCATGCCGCTCGCCTAGCAGATCGACGACCTTTCCCTCTTCGAGAGGATTCCCAACATCCTTGCTGCGACCCGTCCAGCCACACCCTACGATCTGATCGTGGGGCTAGATCGCATCAACAACACCATTGCTGAGTGCATCAACCTCTCCGAGATGACGCTACGCCCAACAAGGTTGGCGTAGGGTCCTTCCCGCGCCCCCTTTGGTCTGAGGAACTCGGTTGCCGTGTTTTCCATGAAACTCATGCAATATCTTCAGATCCAATCTGAAGGCCCACCCAGACCCGCCCAGTTTCCCGACTGTGGCGAGTTCTAGATCCCCCGCATCGCCCTAACTCCAAACCCTTATGGAGATGATGTCGAAAGAACCTCCACCACGCCAGATCGCAAAGCCTTCATGGTCTCCACCGATGATCCACCTAGGGATGGCGAAACCTCTTCTCAGGAAGAAGGTCGCAACGCCAAGAACCGAGACCATGTAGTATGGCGCCAACGGGAGCAATCCGACGCCCAGCAACGTCAACAACCTACTGCTAACGTGGGAGCCGAGGTAACAAGCGACCAACGCCGATCACCGCCCGTCGCCAACGCCGACCCACCATGTGCCAACGATGGTGAAAACGCCGATCAGGACAGTGCCCGGGGCAGACGCAGTCGCCCTATGCGTGCCTGCAATCTACAAGCTGACCTCGAGGAGGTCGGCCACAACATCTTCACCACACCCCAGGCTAACCTAGAGGCTGCCTTCGCCGATCTGGAAAACCTTCCAGACTCGGAGCCGCTCCGGTGGATCTGAGCACGTATCCGCGTCACCAACGTCTAGATTGAAGAATGGGCCCGGAGCTGGTCAACACACTCCTGGCCCACATCTACACGAAGCCGATCCGCTCATAGCAGATCCAGTCACCACCAAGGTGACCACAGTAACTGCGCGGGAGGTCGGGTGGAGCTCGTCCGCGAAGAGGAGGTGGAGCAACCTGCTAACCCACCCGCCAAAAATGCCCATCAACTCAACAATCGCGACAACCGCAGCTGTGGCAGGGAGGTGATGGCGAGAACCGTGGCAGACAAGGTCAGCAACATGACCTCCGCGAGCTGTTACATGATCACCGCAACCTCCGCACCGACCTCAACAACCGCCACCAAGAGTGGGAAGAGGGCGAGCTCCGCCGCTGCGCTGAGTACGACCGTGACTACTACACTCCTGGACTTGACAGTAGGCAAAACTGCAACACAGAATGGGAGGACCACCGACGCCAAGAAGACGAGATGCGTCGCCGTGCCGACTACGATTGCATGTACGGTGCCCCTGAGGACGCCAACATCCCACCCAGGCGCAACAATGGTGGACGCCCCAGGGCACCACCCGTCGAATACAACCTCGAGGACGACGAGGACACGACGATCAATGGTTTCGCCGCCTTCACTCCCCGTCTCAGGGCCGTTGAGTGGGCTGCCTCGTTCAAGCCAGCTATCAACAAAAAGTACAACAGCTGCTCCGATCCCACTATATGGCTTAAAACGTACGGCACCGCAGTGAAAGCCGCCAACGGCACCTATGACCAAATGGCCGCCTAGTTCCCGATGGTGATGGGTCCCGCCCCTCTCCTGTGGCTAGAGAACCTCCCGCCAAGCAGCATCGATACCTGGGGTCAACTTGCTAGGGCTTTCACCCAGAGCTACCAGGCTACCTACAACCAACCTGGAAACATGGAGAATCTTGGGCAAGTCTGCCAGTGGAAGAACAAAACTCTCCAAGAGTACGTGAACCGCTTCTTCGAGAACCGCCATAGGCAGGCCGGCGTCAGAACCACGACGTCATCTAGTACTTTCCGCTCTAGCCTGATGAACCGCAACATGTTCTGCAAGCTATATGAAGCTACCCCCAAGACGGTTAGGCAGATGATGCAGATCATCAATCTTCAGGCCGACACAGAGGGGGCGGCGCAAGTACAGTTCCAGGATGGCAAGCATCGTTAGAATGATGACCACGAACAACCAACCCATGAGGAATACCAAGCACGACCGGAGTCCTCCCGACTTTGAAAAAGGGCCCTTGAGGTCCTCACTGCTGAAGCCAACCCCGTCAGACCAACCACCCTCCTCTGGGAAGAGTATGATGACACCCTAAATGCTCTGTGCCCTTTCCATAAGAACGCACGTCACAATCTTTGGGACTACACGGTCCTCAAGAAAGAGCTCGGTGCCCCAGTAGAGTACAAGCGACCTCGCCACAACGACTACCGAAGGGACAACAATCATCGCGACAACCGCCGCCGCGATGACCGTGATGATCGCGACGACCGTTGCCGCGAGGATCATCATGAATGCCACTGCGACCACCGCTGCGATGATTGTGATGACTGCGGCAACCGCCGACGTGACGACCGCAATAATCAGCACAGAGAGGAGCTCCGTGACCAGCCAAACCCAGATGCCCACCGGGTCGGCACCGACCAGAACGGGGAGTTCTAGTGACTGAACCATCAAGTCAACGTCATCATGGGCGGCCCCAAGGCATTCTGCAGCAACCGCAAACACTGGCAGCATCAGCGAGAGGTGCACTTCATCTCCATATGGCCAGTCCAGTATCTGCGCTAGTCAGAGATGCCCATAACCTTCTCCAAGGAAGATCACTGGGTACACATTCCAGATCCCGGGTCCTACCCATTGGTGGTCTGCCCGACCATAGATCGGGCTCTCCTCCCCAAAGTGCTATTGACGGTGGCAGCGGGCTTAATATCATCTTAACCAAAAACCTGAAGTGCATGGACTTCAATTTTGACCGCCTCCAGCCCTGTGAAGACCCCTTCTACGGCATCGTGCCCAGTAAAGGATCCTATCCTATCGGCCGAGTTGTTTTGCTAGTCACCTTTAGCACGCCCGACAACTACTGTACAGAGCACCTCACCTTCAAGGTGGACAACTTCAAAACTTCCTACCATGCCATCTTTGGCAGACCCATACTCCCGAGGTTCAGGGCGATTCCGCATCACACCTACCTTGTCCTCAAGATGCCGGCTCCAAACGGTGTCCTCTCCAACTACGGTGATGTTGAGACGTCATACAAGTGTGACACGGAGGTGGTACAGCTCGCTGAAGTCCTGGAGTACTCAGCCAAGGCCACCGCCATGCTCGCTGAGGCTCAGAAGGTGGACCAAAACCAGCTCATGATCCCAGAGACGGAGCCGATGCCCATAGCACTGCATCCCAATCCGAAGGTTAAGAAGATCTGCCTCGGCCTGGAAGACCCCTCCAAGATGACCCTCATAGGGTCCAACCTCTATTCCAAATAGGAACTCGCACTCACCAGTTTCCTCCAGGACAACTTGGACATATTCGTGTGGAAGCCATCCGATATGCCCGGTGTCCCTGGCTGAGCACTCCTTGGAATTGAGCAAGATAGCAAGGCCGGTCAAACAAAAGCTTTGTCGTTTTGCCCAAGATCGCAAGGAGGCCATTAGGGTAGAACTCAATAAGCTCTTAGCTGCCGGTTTCATCCATGAATGTAAGCACTCTGACTGGTTAGCAAATCCAGTCCTTGTAAAAAAGAAAATCGGTGAATGGAGAATGTGTATCGACTACACCGACCTCAACACGCACTATCCTAAGGATCCCTTTCCTCTTCCGCACTTCGACCAGGTCGTAGACTCTACAGCTGGAAGCATCCTGCTGTGCTTCCTCGATTGTTACTCGGGCTATCACCAGATCACCCTCAATCCTACCGACCAAGACAGAACAGCGTTCATAACATCCTTCGACATCTATTGTTACAACACCATGACCTTTGGGTTAAAAAACACTGGCGCCACCTACTAGAAGGCAATCCAGGGTTGCCTCAAGAAGTAGCTACACAGGAACGTGAAGGCCTACGTCGATGATGTGGTTGTCAAGACTAAGGATGAGGAGAACTTTATAGCCGACCTCGCAGAAACCTTCGACAGCCTTCGAGGCTATCACACCCGGTTTGTAAACAAAACCAAGTGCTACCTATATGTATGCCCGGATCAAGTTTCATATATATAGTGACGTCATAAGTGAATAACAGGAATATTATCACGTAAAAAGATACAAAAAGACTTATGAGACCATCAGAGGCACACAGCTTAAACTCTGGAAACGGAGGCTCCAAACTTCACAGGCACTCGACTGGGGTTGCGTACGCCTAGAATTCAGCATCATCTTCATAGCAATTTCATAGTAGCTTCTTCTTCTAAGCAGCAATAAGCAAGGGTGAGTACATTTATGGTTGGTACTCAGCAAGGCCACAGGAACTAACCAGAATTAATGATTGAAATCCATCTTCAAGTTTAATTAATCATGTAAGGGTCCAGGCCTCTCTTAACCATAAGCACGACTGATATATCAGTTTACACTCTGCAGATGTTGTACATCTTTACCCACAAGTCGCGTAAAAGTTCAAAGACCTTTAGACCCAACCATGCTGTGCTGATCAGGCACAATACCACACTTCCGAGGTGTGATTGCATAGGGACGCTACGAGGCCCTTACAAACATTACCTAGTAAGTGGTAACTCGCTAAGGTTTCTGGATTAGTAGTAGGGCATAAACCCTCCCTAGTGGGTTTAGTGTCTTAGCAAAGTCCACTTACTAAGAGGACCGAGTTATACCCCATTTGCTGCCACCCCTCTTGCCCTTTCGGTAAGGTTACCTCAGACTAAAGTCTCTAATTAATTAGCCAAGACCAGAGCCATGATAGTTTTTGTGGTTGCACTATTTTCCTGGGTGGTTCTCCATGTTCCAATTAACATTATCATGATATTATGAATAAAGCATAGGTAGAAGGATGGTTAGGGATACTTGCCTTTCTCCAACGTAAAGTTACTCTTACTACTCTTAAAATCTTGCTTTCTTGAAACTCTTAACCTTCAAAGCTTTCGAGCAGCGATCCTTCTAATTGAAGCAAACATCGGCAACAAACAAACAAACAAACAAGTACAACTAAGAACAATACACCCAAAACAAAACAAAAGCTTCAAAAGAGCGTACTAAGGGATAAGGCTCGATCCAAGGATCACGCAAATGCAAGAAACGCTTAAAACAGAACTAAGGTTGACAAAGCAAAACTATCGAGAGATTTGACATATAAAAGAAAAGACAAGAGCTACTTGCTGCATTTATTTTAGTTGAGAAAACAATTTAAAGATATTTCGAAGAAATACCTTTACTTGGAATTAATTAATTTATATTTGTTTATGAAAATACGGTGTGAAACTTAGGCAAATTTTATTTGCAAATATTTATGTACAAGTTATACAAATTAAACATTTAATTTGAAAATAAAGCATATATGAACATCTAAGCGCATAGCTTTATATTTCGAGTTCAACTAAGCATATTATATTAAAAAACATGTTTGTATTATATTAGCCAAATTAACATTTAATTATTAAAATTTGAGTTATAACCTATGTAGCTTTTATTTAAAAGACAAATTGAATACATATTAGTCAAATTAAATTTGATTTACGAAAAATCAAGGTTTATCTCTAAATAGCTTTTAATTGGAAGAATTATTTAAATAGGCGTTAATCAAATTATCTTGGGTTTATGAAAAACCGATGTACAACCTAATTGGCTTTCATTTAGGAAAGGATGTGAAATAAGCATTAATCATATTGATGTTTATTATGAAAAATGGTGGATAACTCTTGGTGACTTTTATTTAGAGAAGACGTACATTTATTAGGCATTAATCAAATTAATATCAAATTTATTTTAAAAGACATGAAATTATGTTCAACATCACTACTAACATGTACTTTATGTTATAAAAAATCTAATGCAACTTGAACGCATTAAAACGGAGGTAAAACGCGAAATCTACGAACTAAACAAGGTTCTAAGGACCTAAACGCGATTAACCGTAGATCTCAGGGGTTAGTAGAGAAGATTACCAAGACACAGAGAACAGGGCCTGTGAAAAGCTGAAACCTTGGGGTTAGATCTGCAAAAGGTTAAGGATTGGATTAGATTGAGAGAAACTGAAGAGTTTGAGGGCTTGTCTGTGAATGTTGCAAGACACAAAGAACAAGGCAAAGATTACTGAGGTCTTCAGGGGTTAAACTGCAAAACAGCCACCTTATCTTCTTCTTCCAGCTTCCTTCTTCCTGACTTCACCCAATGCATTCCGCCAGCGCCTGGGGGCTCTTGCCGAGCCAACGGGCAAGGCTCGTGCTGCTGCGGCGGTGGCGGTGTGCCGGCGCAGCAGGCGGCGTTGGGTGGCAGAGGCGGTGCTAGGGAAGCTGCGTGCGACAATTGGAGCAAGCAGAGCAACTCGGCACGCGACGGCGCAACAGGGAGGCAAACAACGCGGCCGGGCAAGGCGAGCAGCAGCGACATCCGGGGCTTGGGCGCTCGATTTATAGGTGGAGGGAGGGAGCCGAGGCAGCGTTGGTGGGAGGGAAAGGAAGCGGCGGCGCCATTAATGGTGGCGACGGTGGAGCGGCCGTTTCTGGTGGGGAGAGGAAATGAGGAGGCGAGCGGCTCTTGTGTGCGTGGGAGGCAGATGGGCACAGGAAGCCGAGGGGGCTCGGGAAGCTGGAGCGGCACAGGAGAGCTGAGGGACGCAGCGGCCGGTAGAAACCGAGCGGGTAGCGCCGAAGGTAGAGGATGAGCTTGACTTGTGGGGCCCACCAGTCAGCGAAGCAAGAGAGAGGGAGAGGTGAGGTTGGGTCGGACCGAAAGCTTGGGCCGGCGGAAGTTGCTGGGCCGGTGGAAAAGAAGACGGGCCAAGAGAAAAAGGCCGGCGGCCTGTTGGAAGAAAGAGGGGAGGGAAATGGGCCGGAGAGGAAGAGGCCGAGGAGGCCAGCCTGTTAGGCCGAGGTGGGTCGGGTCCAAGGTTCGGCCCAAGGAAAAGAAAAGATTATTCTCAAAAATTATTTCACATGGGAATATAAATCCACAAAATTCTAGATAAATACTTTAAACCACGAAAAATACTCTAAAAATATCAAAAATTTTAGTAGAAATCCCAGAGATAGTTTGGGACACGAGGAACCCAAATAAAATATCTGGAGCTCGTGAAAAAAAATGGATTTTAGAACCATCCAAAAAAATTGAATTAAGCTCAAGGAAAAGGAGAATAAATTCCAGAAAAACTGGAAAATTCTCACAAGAACTTGGACAACGTCTAAACGCATTTGAAAAACTTTTCACTCATGAAACACCAAGATGCATCAGCATGAATGCACAGACACAGAATAACCTTATTTAATTTTGAAAAACATGTAATTATTTCTCGTATGCTAAATTTCCTGTGAAGAAAAATAAATGTTGGGAAAATTTTATAGAAAATCATTGTTTAATTATTCCTTTTAATCATGTCCTGAAATTTGAAAATCTCAGGGTGTGAAACACTATCCGCTTAACAGGAATCTCTTCCCGAGATTCGCAAAGGTTAGCAAGAGACAAGGGTTTAGGTGGGTAGCATCCAACACTTATTAGCTTTCCTCTAGATCATTCATTCTTACATAAACTTCTCAATCATACTTCTTTATTCCTTACAACTCACATAAAGACAGAAATACTTCAGGGATATGTAGTCTAATCCAACTTTTTAATATCCATTTTTTTTGTTCGTTAGCCCATCTTTGAAGAATCTTCATTCCTTTCTTGATATAGTGATTTGAATAGAGCTTGATGTCTTCTCTCTGGCTTGACTGTCTCATATCATTCTTCAAATCTTCAGACCACTAATGTCTTAGTTTCCAAAACCTTCCAATATAGTGATAAATATAAACCAACCATGCAATCTTAGATGTTCCGAAACATTCTCAATCTTTAGCTGCATTATCTTGCCCATTCTGACTATGAGCCTTCTTCTCCTATTTGGTCCAAACGCTTCTTGGGCCACTGTCTGATGAGATGTCCCTCTTCATTGCAGTAGAAACATGCTTTTCTTGCTTTGGTACCTTGGCAACTGGATATAGTATGAGAATTGAGCATTGTAAATTGAGGGCATTCTTTTCTGACTGAGGCGTCCTGATCATTCGTCCTGATAAAGAGACCAACTGATGTTGTCGGGTTGATTGCAGAGCTATTAGATCCTTTGTCCTGGGGTTGATCATCCTTTTGTTTTACACACCAACTAGCAAGATGTCCGTTTTCTCCACACCTGAGGCAATGTAATTCATCTCTAACAGATCTGGTGAACATAAGCTTTTGTGTACAGTTATAGGCATAATGGCCTTCTTCACCGTATCTGTAGCACAATCTTTTAATACATCCATCTCGTCTTCCTTTTTGCTCCATAGTAACTCTCGGTGAATAGCTTGTGCATCATGATTCTTCTTGATGGAGTTGTCATGTGGATGGTGAACAACTTTAGGTTGTGGTGGTTGGGAATTGGGCTGAGTATTGTTATCTTCCAATGGTTGTGGTAACTTCATCTTCTCTTGACTTGCTTCACTAGTTGGCTTCTTGGCTCGTCTATTTCGACTAGGTTGAAATTCTTTGAAAAAGATACTCCAACCCTCAAGGTTCCTAGTCTGAGTACTATCTTTATCTTGAATATCTTCCTCTAGGACTGGTCCTTGGGCATACAACTTTCTCTTCTTATTAATGTCTAAATAATAACGTTGTCTCGCTTCAGCTGTCATTAGGCTACCTTCTTTTTGGAGACATGGAAGTCCATGGTGTTCACAACATTGACATGTTCCTAGAATCTTAACATCCACATGTTGTCTCTCCATTTCCAGCTCTGGCGCTTCACGACTTGTCTTGTTCCTTTGACGGTTCCCTGCTTCAGCAACTTGCCTCTTCACTGGTTCAGTGGGAATTCTAGCCTTGGTCATCCCCATGTTAGTCTGCATCCTTTATTGTAAGACTTGAGCTTGCATGGCTAATAGCTTCTCTTTGTCCAACGGTGGTGGAACAGACAGAACTTGATTGTCATCACTGTTGATAGGGTTGCGGTTCCGAGGAAGTGAGGCTTGCTCTATGATAGACTGATGGATATTGACCATGTTTTGAGCCATTGCTTGTAAAGTCTGAGTTTGTGTTGCCATATACTCTAACATCTTACGTTCAAATGATGAGGCTACAGGTGGAATGTTGAGGTCACCTTCATTTGCTCTATCTTCTGGATTTCCATTGGGACTCTCCATCTAGTTGGATGATAAAGATAAGATCAGAAGAGTTTAGGGATTGATAAAATTGCAGAACTGGATAGAGTACTTCTAATATCTTCATCTTTTCTTAGGTCGTCATAGGAGTGAGATAGATGGAAGGATAGAAAGCAGCAAGGTGGCAAAGAAACTAGAGTAGGGCCTTCTTTTCTTTGACTTTCTTCTATTCTGACGTTGGTGGGGGCGATAGCATCTACTTGTAGACATTGGTGTTGCCTTCACTTTCTTTCTTGATGTCCATCAGAATTGAAAGATAGAAAGAAAGATTACAAGGATGTGGGAGGTACAAACAGATTCAAAGAGAGAAAAAGAAACGAAGAGGAGGAAGACAACAAGATTCTTATGGCAGTGGATAGTCTTTCATCTTTGCTTGTCTTGAGTAGAATCATCCTGCTTTCTTCATCTTCTTGGTTCTTGTAATCTTCATTAGAATAAGATTAGGGAGATCAGAGTAAAGCCTTCAAATCTTCAACTTGCTTCCAGCGAGATGGTGGTGGTGATGTTAACTCCTACTTGTTGTCATTGATGTTGACTTTAGTTCCTGCTTGTTGTCAATATAATTAAGCTATACGCCTAATCACGCACCCGCGCATATCATATTTGCTGAATAGTTGCTGAAAGTGACTCTAAATAGTTGCTCAATAGTGCAGAATAGTGAGCGAATAGTGCCACCATTTTTGCTCATCCTGAGGTGCTCCACCCACTTGCGGTGAGTGCCCGAGCGCTGTTCATATGAATAGTAAGCTGAATTAGAATACTGCCTCTCAATTTGAATAGTAACCAGCGGTTTTGAATAGTGCGGTGAATAGTAACTTGAAATTCAATATCCAAAGTTGCCAATCCTGAAGATTTGCGCGCGGTCCCAACCCATTACAAGGCAAAAGGAATAAATAGTGATTCTACTATAGCCAGCACAATTATTGAGGAGCGGAGCGCCATCCAACTGTACAGGCAACAGAAGAGGTGAATAAATGAGAAGTCTCCCGAAGCCTCTACTACGGCTATAAAAGGAGAAGCCGAGCAAAGCATTCATAACGGCACCACCAGACCAAAAGAAGCGATCGCTCAACACAACTAGCAGAAGACCTCCACCCAGACTCCACTCACAAATGCTCCATGAAGACCACCACCACCTCGGAAGTGCTCTGAGGGATACCTACCATTAGTAGTAATAGCCCACTACCGTTGTATCACTCCACCACCTCTATGATATTAGAATAAAGGGAGGCCGTTGAAGCTCATCCTGCTGTTTGTAAGGTAATTAACGTTTGTGCTAAGTGCTTGGGGTTTCCCAAAAGGGAAAGCCGTATGTAAACTTGTCCCGTGGAAATGGATTAAGCTATCCTAGTAATATCCATGCTTTCCCTTAAGCTCATTCGTATAGGGCGATGTCTCTATGCTAGGGACCCTAGAGGAGAAACCTCTGCGTGTGTCGTTCTCGTGTTAGCCCTGGTAGCGGCATTTGAGGAGAACCCTGTGTGCGCAGAGAAGTGTTCCCTTCGGGTGGAACTGCCTGGGGAGATGGTAGAGCCTGAGTCCTATGTGCGCATGGCTGGGGACGGTGAGGGTGAAGATCGGGCTAGCCTGGTTCTGAAGCGAGCCAGCGACACATGCGGTGAGTACCGAGTAGGAGAGACACAAAGCATAGCAGCACAACGATCCTACGAATCAATATAATTAAGCTATACGTCTAATCACGCACCCCCGCGCGCATATATATATAGTATAATCCATATATATATATATATATATATATATATATATATATATATATATATATATAGGCCTCCGCTATTCGGTACCCAGGGTACAGAATAGTTATTCGGTACCCGAGTCCACCCGCGCACAGCCCCCGCACGAGTCTCCGCACCTCCCCAGTCGCGTTTTTTTTCGGTGCGAGCGCCTCGCCCGCCTCGCCTCCTCCGTGCGCAACGCCGCCAAGTACTTCCCGCAGCTCGCCGGATCCTCCGCCACCCTCGCCGAGGTTGAGGTCTCCGGCGTGCTCGCCGAGTCCGTGGCCGCCATCACGTCGGCCTTCGATGCCGTGTTCTCGGCCGTCGCTTCCATCTCGTCGGCCGCGACCATCGCCGTCGCGTCTTCGTCCAAGAAGCCATCAGCGAGCCTCATCTCTCTGGTCACGAGGAGCAGCAAGGCGGCTGCTGCCTCCTCCGACGAGGACAAGGAGATGGCAGCGCTCGACAGGTTGGAAGGACTCGACGAATGCATCGCCAACATGGAAGCCGGGAGTGACAAGGTGTTCAGGAGCATCCTGCAAACCAGGGTCGCACTCCTGAACATACACACCCAAACATTGCTGATATAATTTGGACAAGGTGTGAGAATATGTAAGAATTAGCTTAAAGGATCGCATCCCTATGCAGTGTTCGGTACATGATTTCAGTTGTGCTTGTTTCAAGATGGATAATGTGATGTTGCAGACTGAGGAAATGTGTCCCCAGCCATTTTTCAACTCACGCTAACATGAGAAAACTGATGATTAGGTTCCACTCATATGCAGTAGCAGCTTGTTTTCACTGAAATAGTTTGTTTCTTTGAATTTCTGTGCTGCTTAGAGGCTTAAAAATGTTTCTATCCCTCCCTCTGTCCCTCAACGTGCAAAGAGACAAAATCAGTATTAGCAATAATCGAGCTCTTGTTTTACTGTGGAAATATTTGGCGTAATTTTATCTAGAGTAACAGAGCATCACAAACACGAAAAGTAAAAGGCGTACATCCACAAATATGGCACTTCAGATATACGACAAAAAAGGTGAAACCTTGTGCTACATTACTGGTGTCACATTTCCATTGCAGTAGCAAGAGGAAAGCAATAGTGATAGGAAAGCCAGGTGCAGCGGCCTCGTAGGAGAGGCATACATGCTTAAAACAGAACAAAAAACTACATCAAGACATGTCTCCTCAAAAGTGTACTACATGGTAACAAATGACTCCAGCCACACCTATCTCGCGAGCCAATTCTCGCATAAGCTTTGCGAACCGCCAATTGCCCCGACAAGATACACAACATTTCAGAAGACTATTCAAGTAGACATAGAATGTGAAATCTGTAGAGGTACAAATGAATAAAAATTGAAATAGGAAAAGGTTGTAATGAAACAAAAAAAATTGATAGAAAAAAGGGTGATGATCATCTCGACGGTATTGAAGTATTTCGTCAGGCAGCGTGACAATCTTGTTCTGCTTATGAAAAGTGAGGTAGTACAATGTCTCAGCACGCAGCTCTTTGGATCGATCCTGAAATTAAATACATATAGGCATGCAAAGTGAGAAATGACATACCAAAAAAGATCTTTTTCATTGCCTGGTGAGAATGTGCGTGAAAGCAAGATCTTTTTCATTGCCTGGTGAGGTTCATAATTGCAGTCTTTCTTCTGTTTCATGTTTAGCAGTTACAATAGCCTATGGTAGTTCTGCCAACTTCAAGACCCACTTTTAAAAAAATAGTTAAACAAGTAAAACTTATAAGGAGCTAGTCATGTGCTAGGATTTTATATACAAATACTTAGATGTATCTAATGCACCAAACAGGGCAGCACAGGAAGCCGCAACATGCTAGCTATTTGGTAGTTCCTTTTGTTTTTGTGTTGTGAGTAGTTCCTTTCTCCTTCCAAACATGATGAAGTGAGTATTAAATTATAAATATGGATTTGATCTTTTGATGGGATCTACTTTATACTACTATTTGCTGGTAGCCATGCTTAGCAATTTAGTAGCCCTGACAAAGAGGAATAACAAGGCATGTGGTGCAACAGTTAAGAATATTCTCGGCAATAATTGTTAATTTTTATGTGAGTTCTGACATTAACTTTTTGATGTTACTATGTGTACCATGTGATGTCTTCTCTAATGGTTTATGTTCAATGCATCAACTCTGGCCTTTCTGTTGATTCCACTTCTCCAGACTCCAATGGATATTGCTCACATAAGCAGGAAACGTGGATATTGCTCACATAGCAATGAATGTTTATATACTGTATTAACTAATGCACTAAAAC
>NC_028454.1:24352020-24518012 GCF_000263155.2 Setaria italica
CTTCTGCGAGCTGAACTGCCTTGGTATCGCATCTGTACGACGTCTCCACATCGCCGTAGATGGAGAGGACTCCGTTTGGGGTTAGCATCTTGAGGATGAGGTAAGTGTGGTGTGGGATTGCCATAAATCTTGCCAGCATGGGCCTACCAAGGATAGCATGGTAGGAAGTCTTGAAATTGGCCACCTCAAACATAAGGTGCTTTGAGCGGTAGTTGGCCTGTGTGCCAAAAGTGACCCGCAAAATAACTCGGCCAATGGGGTAGGATCCTTTGCTAGGGATGATGTCGTCGAAGGGTTCTTCACAGGGCTAGAGCCCCTCAAAGTCGAAGATCATACGCTTCAAGGTCTCAGTGAAGATGATGTTGAGGCTGCTGCCACCGTCAATCAGCACCTTGGGGAGTAGGGTCCGGTCTATGATTGGGCAAACCACCAGCGGGTAGGACCTGGGATCTAGGATGTGGACCCAATGATCTTTCCTAGAGAAAGTTATGGACTGCTCTGACTAGCGCCAATACTGGACTGGCTGTACAGAGACAAAGTGCATCTCTCACTGGCGTAACTTCTGCTGGCGGTTGCTGCAAAAGGCATTATAGCTGCCCACGATGATATTGACTTGGCGCTATGGTCGTTGGAAGTCCCCATTCTAGTCGTCACCAGGCCGTTGGGCATCTTGATGTGGGTGGTCACAGTGCTCCTCTCTGTTCTAGTTGTCACGATCGTCGCGTCTGCTATTACTGCGGTCATCATGTTCATCGTGGTTGTCACAGTGGCGGCCTTTGCGGTCGTCACAGTCATCACAGTGGCGGTCATTTTGGTTGTCATGGCAATGGTTGTTGTCATGGTTGCGATAGTCACGCTTGTTGTTATCCCGGTGGTAGTTGTTGCGGCAAGGTTGCTTGTATTCCACCTGGGCGCCGAGCTCTTTCTTCAGGACTGTGCAATCCCGAAGAGCATGACGTGCGTCCTTGTGGAAGGGGCATGAAGCGCTGAGGGTTCTGTCAAATTCTTCCCGGTTGAAAGTGGTCGGCCTAGCTGGATCAACTTCAGCAGCGTAGACCTCTGGAGCCCTTTTTCGAAGTTGGGACTCTGGGCATGCTTGGGGTTCATCGTGGATTGGCTGATCGTAGTCGTCGATCGGGTGGTGCTTGATGTTCTGGAACTGAACTTTTGCCATCTCCTCTATGTCTACTTGCCTGTTGACAACTTCCATCATCTGCCCGACCATCTTTGGGGTAGCCTCATACAACTTGTAGAACATGGGGCAGTTCATCAAGCCGGAGCGAAAATACCGGATGATACCATGGTCATCGATGCCAGCCAGCTAGTTGCAGTTCTCAAAGAAGCGGTTGGCATATTCTCAAATAGTTTCGCCTATCCTTTGGTGGACTTGGCCAAGTTTCTCCATGTTACCAGGTCAGCTGTAGGTGGCCTCATAATTCTAGGTAAAAGCTCTAGCGAGCTGACCCCAACTATTGATGTTATTTAGAGGGAGATTCTCCAACCACAGGAGCGGAGCATGACCCATCACAACCGGGAAGTAGGTGGCCATCTGGTCGTAGGTGCCATTGACAGCTCTCACCATGGTATTGTATCTCTTGAGCCAGATGGTTGGGTCGCAGCGACCGTCATACTTTTCATTGATGGCTGGCTTGAATGTGGCCGGCCAATCAACAGCCCTGCAGCATGGTGTGAAAGTAGTAAAGCCATCGATCGCCGTGTCTTTGTCATAATCATTGTCAAGGTAGTACTAGACGGGAGGAGCCCTACCGCGTCCACCATAGTTGCGTCTGGGTGGGTAGTAGGCATCTTCAAGAGCGTCATACATGTAGTCGTAGTCACGCCTAGGTGGGTTGTATGTGTCTTCAGGAGTGCCATACACACGGTCGTAGTTGGCGTGGCAGCGCATCTCATCTTCTTGGCGATAGCGGTCCTCGCGCTCTACCTCACGGTTGGGCACAGGAGCGCCATAGTCGTGATCGTACTCGGCGCGGCGGCGGAGGTCATGCTCATCACGCTCATTGTGGTGATTATTGAGGTCGATGCAGATGTCACGGTTCTGATGAAGGTCACGTAGCTCATCATGAAGATCACGTTGCCGTTCTGGTCAGCCACGGTCGTCATCATTGCCTCTCTCACCACAATGGTGGTTATCATTGTTGTCACGATGTCGGTTGTTGTTGATGTTGTTGTTGACGGGCAGGTTGGCGTTGTTGTTGACTGGTGGGTTGGCATTAATGTTGACAGGTCGATTGGCGGGTTGGATAGCATTTTGCTCCACCCCCTCTTCGCAGATTGGCTCCAGCTGACCACCTACGTGGTCGCCTCGGCGATGGTCAGATCTTCTATGCCCAGATCAGCTTCGGAAGTTCCTGGGAGATGTGGACCGAGAATGTGCAAGTCGGTTGTTGATCTGCTCCTCGATCTAGGCATTGGCAACTTGGAGTCGCGTTTGAATCCATTGCATTTGGTCTGAATCTGGAAAATTTTCTAGCTCAGCAAAGGCAGCCACCAGGTTGGCCTGGGGTGTGGCAAAGACATTGTGGCCGGCCTGCTCGAGGTCAGCTAGTAGATTGCGGGCAGGTACAGGATGTCTATGTCTTTCCCGAGCGCCACCTTGTTTGGCGTTATCTCGATCATTGCGCGGCTGCTGGCGCTGGTCGGCTACTGCATCTGCATTAGCAACAGGTTGCTGTTGGGCGTCGGCTTGCTCCTGTTGGCGCTGTGCTGCGCGGTTTTGGTTCCTGGCATTACGGACTTCCTCTTGAGATTCCATTTCACTATCCCGAGGTGGCTCGTCAGTGGAGACCATGAAAGCTTCACGATCTGGCGTGGAGGAGTTACTGTCACCATTGCTTCCATAGGCATTTGGCATCAGGACAATGCGAGGCACCTGGAATTCACCACAGTCCAGAAACTAGGCGGGTTTGGGTGGGTCTCCAGATTGGATCTGGAAAACCTGATCAAGCTTGGTGGAGTACTCAGTAGTCGAGTGTCGCAGGTCGAAGGGGACGCGGGATGGACCCTGCGCCGACCTAGTTGAGCGTAGTGCTGCCTCGGATAATTCTATGCACTCAGCAATAGTGCTGCTGATGCAATCTAGCCCCACGATCAGATCAGAGGGCATGGGTAGGTGGGCGCCAACGAGTAGATCTGGAACTTTCTCGGAGAGAGAGAGAGAGAGAGAGAGATAGAGAGAGAGAGAGAGAGTTCGCCGACTTGCTAGGCAAGCAGCATGATGATCCTTGGGTGGAGAACTTGTCCCACCAAGACTGATCCGATGGAAGCCGAGCTGGTGCTGGACGCCGAGTTGATGGCAGTCGCCGAGTCGATAGGAGCCGCTGAGTCTACGGAAGAAGTGGTCAGATTGGAATTCGCTGTCATGGTCCCAAATTCAATCTGGACCGGATTGGCAAGGAAGTCCTTCATGCTCTCAGGAAAAACTACACCGGGACGGGATGCCATCGAGGTCGCAAAAAGGATCTTGCAACCTCCCCTACCTAGCACGCCAACTGTCAGATTTATAAGGCAGGTAGTCCACCAGGGGGTTACCCAAGTGGTTGATTTGTAGGTGAGGGTGATTGCGAAACAAAGAACTCAAAGGTGATCATGAGGACATGAAGGGACACGAGGGTTTTAGATAGGTTCGGGCCTCCGGAGAGTAATACCCTACGTCCTGTATGCGTGGATTGTATTGCTTTGTATGAGATGAGTTGAGTTGTCCTCATGGGGTGCCCTTGGTCACCTTATATAGGCTGACGACCAAGGATTACAAGTCGGTTTTAATCTAATCTACTCGGTATTTACATGGAAAGCAATCTGAGTCAGACTACAAAACACGTCCCATGATATCCGGGCAGATTTGAACTGTCTAGTTGCCTTGATGTGTACTCCAAGTAACTTCATATCCTCAACCCGCATGTCCTGGTCGGGCGGGCCCACTTATCAGGTCTGGTTAGTATCCTGGTCAGTGGGGACCCATGGGGTACCCATATCTCACCCTTCTCTTTTTTTGTCTATCCCCATACATGCAATTAGGTTACATTCATAGGTGCAATCAGTTGGTTTTTTTCCTTAACTTTTTCCACACATGAAACTATCTCACATAAATCATTGCAACTGTTGTAGAATTACAGTTGCAACCGGCTATGTCTTTTACACTGCAATTTTTTGTTTTGTAGTTGTCGCATATATGCAATCTGCTAGTTTTTCTTTTATAGCTTCATAACTATCCCCACCCCAATCATAGCATTTTCTGGGGCAACTTCTATTTTTTACAGTTGTAATTGGGTTCCTTACTTTTTTTGTTTCTTTTAAACATAAATGCCGATGCTATATGTTGACCGCCTCCAGCTTAGGCTAGACATAGACCAGGCCCGATTACCTCGATGTTTTGTGCTGGACAACAGGATTATTGACAGAATAGCAGCAATGGATAGTAGGGGAGATGTACCTTCTGGAGCGATCGAGTACGGCAATCTCGAGGTGATTTTCTTTTTTTCTCATGTACATGTTTGTTTTTGCAACTGCTTAGCATTTGTATATTGCAACTTGCTTTTTATATTTTTACATTTGAAATTTGTTATTTTTCCACCGCACTTACTATGCCTCTGTGTGTTTTTTATTGACTTCAGTTGAGGAGTCTATCAAGCACCTGCTATGCTCCCCCACCTGCTGCTGCCCCCGTACCCACCCCTGCACCTGCACCTGCACCCGCCCCTGCGCCCACACCTGCTTGTGCCCCATCTGCTGCTGCAGCTGCTGCCTGACCTTCTACCCCTTCTAGCAGCACCATGGACACACCTGTTCTGTTCAACTATCCAAGTTTCTTCTCCGGTTTTGGCCAGAGCCTATGTGAGTTAGTTGGAAGAAGCAAGAACAGTTAGGCTGAGAAGATGCTGAGGAGCTATGATGCCAGATTGCCAAGGCTTAGTCGATGATAAGGAAGGCTCATAATCTGACAAGGATGGCTGACGAGCTAATGGCAAAAGCCCACCATGAGTGTTACATTGGCATTAACAAACTCTTGAAAGATGCTCGTGCTGCGAGGTTGGTAGCCAATTTCATTCCGCGGAAGAAGGGGAAGAAGCATCGTGTTTCAGGAGTGTAGAGACGTCGAGCGTAGCATGGCGAAGCATCTGGTTCAGCACACACTGAAGGTGAACAGCGCCCCTTGAGATCACACACTGAAAGCAGATGTTTCAATGGAAGACCAGGAAAACCAAGATTTAGAGGAATCTTTCATCAACTTTTCGGGACACCCAGCCTAGATCCGCATCAAGATATCCCCAATACCCCAGTGCATGATGACAGCACTGGACAACAAAGTAAGGCTGATTTGCCATGCACCCAATTTAATAAATTTGCAAGCTAGTTTCGACATCACAAATCTTTTTTCTTACATATTTTTTTCACTCTTGTATTTTTGTTTTTTTTCTGGCAGCACTTCTTGCATTACATGGGGAATCCTAGGTTGTGGAAGATATAATGGGCATGTTCCAATCTCCATCACGCTGTGGCAGTCAGGGTGACTAGGTTTTTTCTCTTTTATTTTTGCATTTTCCTCATTTTTTTCTCCAAACGACCTTTTAATACAAGCGCACAGGATGTGGATGTTCAGAAGCAAAACATTGGTATTGATGGCACTGCATCTGGTGCGAAGGGTTTGTTTTCATGGGATGCACATGATGCCGTTGACACTGTAACAACCCTGTTCTTTTTTAAAAAAAACATTCATTTTTTCCCTTTTTCTTTGTTTTTTTACTGCAGGCATGCATGATATATTTTTTTTATGCCACTCAGGACCTACTGATGGGCGAGGAGGCACGTGCACCATGATGTGTAGCTGCCAAGAGGAAGGCCCCTACAACCCCTGGTAATAAGCACCAGAGCGAATCCGAGGTAAGCCCCTGCTGCAAAAAAACTCTATCTGTTCTGGGTTGCAACCAACCTTGTCTATCACTGTGCAATCACACACTCATTTATGTTGCACTCTTTTTTTTGCCTAACTGTATACTGAGATGCAACTTGATTCCATCCAGATTAGCAACTAATCCTTCTACTAGTGTGCAACTACACATTTTTTTTCATGAAACCTTTTTTTTCCACGCACACACTTTTTTTTTCAAGTGCATACTAAGATGCAACTGTCTTCCCCCAAGATTAGCAACCAAAGCATTTCTAGTGTTGCAACTGTCATCATCCATTACTTATCACAACTTTCTATTCTACACTTTTTAGGGAGACACAAACCAGGAGATAGTGGAGCATGATGCGTCGCATGAAAACTAAATTGAGCAAGAAGACAAAAGTTTAGAAAACCAAAGTGAACATCATGGATACACTTCCTATGCAACTCAGTTGACATTTGGGTTGCAATTCATATTCTTACATACTTTTTTTTGCATTTTTTGTTTGAGAAAAAATAGGAAGTTAATGCCCCGCATGTCTCACCTAAGAGGCAGTCAAACGCACCTGAGATGGACACATGCGAACAAGGAGCCCATACAGATGATGTAGCTACCCTCACAGACAAGGTTCCCGCCCATGTCAGTCCCCAACAAGGTGATGGACAGGTCATTGTCACATCTTCAGGCATCAGCACGGAAAATGTAAGCATGACCAAATACAGCAAGCAATCCAGTAGATTAGTGAGTCGCAACCAGGGTTCATATATCCTTTTTTTTGCAATTTGTGTATAAACAGGTAATTCTAGGTCTGCCCACGATGCATGAAGATCCATCCAAGCAACCTGCCCAGGCTACAGTTACATACACAAGAAGATCTATACGAAGCACAAGGTCTACTATTGCTGCAAACACAATGAATGCTGAATCTGAAAAGATGGAGGAGAAGAAGTAGGCAGCTGAGAGGAAGGAGCCCGAGATGAATGAGGAGAAGATGCGGGCAGCTGAGATGAAGAAGGCAGAGAGAGAGAGGAGAAGAAGCTACAAGTTGAAGTTGATAAAGAGTTAAAGAAGAACGCAGCTGGTATGAAGAAAGTGGGGGCGAAGGGCAAGGCAATTGCAAATAAGAGGCTGCAAACTCTAATTGGAAGAGAATATGCTTTCAAGCGCGAACAATATGAGAAATGTTTGGAGATGCTCCGCTACGAAGCCCAAGCAGACATTGCTAAATTGAACAAGAATGTTGATCACCAGGCAAGCCCCAGCTCATCTGCAGAAGAGATCCAGTTCCTAGGAGAGTCCGATGATGACATCAACAACTTGAGACCACCAGTTCGACTCTCCTAGGAAGAAGTATCACAAGTTTTGGAAGATTTCAGTGAGTTTCAAAGGCTAATTTTCAAGTGGCTTGGTAATAGACTACTGAAGAGGCCAAGACAATACATATCTCCTTTCAAGATCCCATGTAGCTGGCCCGACATACCCCTAGAAAAGGCTATTGCATTGAGGAGGATGTTGCCGAAGATCCTGAATTGCAATGGTACACTCGTGCACACTATATCTCTTAGTAATTATCCTTGCAATTCACACTCACACATCTACGTTTTTTCTTTCTTGTTTTTTTACAGTAAGACTTTGATACAGTTCGGCCTCCTTTGTGACTTTAGTGGCGAGGACCTCCTAGCTACCTTCACTGATGATGCACAAGGCGAGTCGGGGATCATAGATTTCCTTGTCCACTACTTACGACACGATGACATTGTACACAAGGTGGATTCTGTCGGCTATAGGGTGTTCGTCACCACTGCTTTTTATGTGAGTTATATTCTACGCTTCGCTTCATTTTTTTCTAGGTTTTTTCATCCATGTGACATAAAAATTAATATTTTATGTGTGCTTTTTTTATGACCAGCCCCCTGATCCGTTTTTGAATGATGTTTCACTCCAAACACAGTTTAATGTCTCACAAACTAAAAGAATTTTGAACGATGACAAAACTGAGACGGATGAGTTCATTCTCGCATGGAAAACTCTGCAGACTGAGTTGGAGAATTATGACTTATCAAAGGTAAAATTGGTTAGCAGTCTTTTTACACTCTGCTTGTTGTTCAATACACTAGCATCACTACCGGTAGCAATCATTCTATGCACACATATGCAACTGGCATCTTTTTTTTCCACTTTTGTTGTTGTTGTGTGTGTTTCATGGGATAATCACTTTGCTTTTTTTTTCCAAATATTCATTCCAATCAGAGATGGACATCACTTTTTTGTCTACTGCTTCAACATGATCCACCAGCACATAGACGTCCTAGATTTGAACGACTACTTGCTGAAGTGCACTGACCAGCTAGAGCGTCACGAGTCTGTTTTTGCTAAGATCCCCATTATTGATGTTGTGTTCCAGAAGGTTTCCAACTTGAAACTACCTCAAGTTCACAAATGGAAGAGGTCATTTGTTGATGTACCAAAGCAGGGGGGCGAATGATTGCTTGTTCTTTCTTTGGAAGTGCATGGAGTATTACGACAGGAAGTCCCTAACTAAGGAAATCAACCTGGTGAGCTACATTACTACCACTTTTTTATCTCTTTTTATTTTGCATTTTTTTAGCTGGTCTGTTACGTAATATGTGGATTAACTTTTCAAATTCCTCTTTTCTTTTTGTTTGGTCGTGTAGTTCAAGAGGACGATATACAGATGTGAGCGGATGCACTACCAGTTGTTCCATCCCCTCAACCAAGTAGAGATTTTGCTGGACAGGTTTAGAGTTGGGGGGCGTCGAGTTGATTGGGACAACGGTGGCAGTCAATAGAACTTTTCAGTTCTTTTTTTTAATATGGTGCATAGGTGGCTGGTGGAACTAATGTCTGTGTCTGCAGAAGTTGTGCAGAATGATAGTGGTGCCAGAAAAATGTTAGTTGTGTATATAAGTGCGCATGTCACTTTTGAATTCCAAGCGCTCTAACGTAGGTTATCATGTATATAAACTTGGGTGTGCTGCACTTTTTTCGCATGTTAATTGGGGGGGTAGGGAACTATGTAATCACGTTGAACTATCTAGCATCTACCTATTTTTTATGTTATCAAGTTATTTTTTTTGTCTAGGTAGTTTTTTTTTGTTTTTTGTTTTTTTTATCCAGGAACTGTTCTACTACACGAGTTGCAACCAGTCTACAATGCGATATCGCAACCAGACTACCACACGAGTCGCAACTGGTCTACCACCGGGGTTGCAACCGAGGGTGCTACCTTCGTAGTTGCATTTTGTGTACGACGGAAGTTGTAATCGGCTGACCAGCTGAGTTGCAACTGTTTTGTTTTCTAAAACTAGAAAACAGAAGTTCCAACTGATGTATAAACAAAGCTGCAACCAGCTGACCAGTGGAGTTGCAACTGGCCTACCCGACCGAAATGCAACTGGTATACGACTGAAAAAGTTGCAACCGGGGCATCTGAACACATCATCTGCACACATAATAATAGTTACCACTCAAAGTTTTTGCAATTGGTATAACAACTAGAGTTGCAACTGGTGGGTAGTACATGCAGATTCATTCAGATTCAGTTGCAACCTTTTTTGTCATCGGTTAGAAAACAAGATAAACAATAATATTATTATGGGGGAACATGTAGCTACACGCATTTAAGTACATGCAGATTCATTTAGATTCATAGTCGTTGCCATCACTATTTTCTTGGTAATTAACACAGCCAGATATCTCATCCTACCCACTCTAGCCCCCCTCTTGTTCTTCATTTAGTCCTCTCTGTATTTTTGGCCGACCTCTCTTTCTTGGAGTCCCACCTTGTGTTTTGGCACCCCTCTTTTTCGCTCTGTTCTCTGCTATTCTGCTCCTGTTTAGTTTCAACGGGCATGTTGTGCTATAGTGGCTAGTAACATTGCAAGTCTAGCACACTTTGCTCCCAACTTCCTTACTCTTTTCAGCAGATTGACTTTCCTTGCCAGATTTCCTACCTTTTGTGCACGACCGGTGGCTCAACTAGTGATATACCAGCTAGGTAGTTTGTAGAGGTTGGATCAAGGTTCGACCAAGACTTAGGCTCATTGGATTCCACAACAGCTGCACTACACTCTAGCATCGATGCAACAGCACCAGCGTTTTGGATTGCACCAACAGATTGCAACTCACCACTTGCCCTCCCTGACGAATTGGATGGATGCATAGAAGAACCAACTTCTATGGCTTGGAGAAGCTCAATTCCAGGAGTGATCATATCTATCTGTCTTACTGTCTCAGCGTAAGCGCGATCTATTTTACTTCCTACTCTACCCAGCCTCATTAACTTAGGTAGCAGTTTCAACAGTCGTGACTACTCCGTGTCACCTCGTGGCCCAACCTGCACAACATTATCTCTATCCTATGGAATCATAGATCTCGCATCACGCGTGTATCGTTTGAGAATGTACTTTCCTGGTATGCTCTGCACCTATAGGTGGGTGAATGCCTTTATGATGTGCATGCATAACAGCCCTTCAGTTTTGCAGTATATTTTGTTTAATATACAGAAACACCTAGGGACATTGATGTGCAACTGGATAGGTAACAAGGTTGCAACCAGCTTACCTGTGTGCTCCCACTGCTTGCATTTGCATTCATACACTCCTGCTTCCTTGTCTTCCACCACCCTGAAAGCATATCGCGCCCAGCAGAAGCTCCTCATGCCCTTCTCATGTGTCACCAAATAACCATTCCTCACTTCTAGATCAGGATTAGGCTCTATGACAAATGTTGTGCTGTTACCATATTGCTTTTTGTATTCCTGGTACACAGTCTTGTACACCTTGCTAAGCTGCTCATCGAACCTTGATTTGCAAGCTCGAATGACCTCAGCCTGCACAAATTTCTTTTGTGATCAAGATGCAACCAGCAGCGGGAATGATTTGTTATTTTATGAGAATAAAATACCTCAGCATCCATGTGGTCTGTGTGCTGAAGCGAGTGAAGCACCCTCTTTGCAAACATGTGCAGGGTTGTATTATTGTTAACATAACCATCCTTCAGCACCCTATTCTGGCTTTCCGATCTTTGTGTAGATGTCATTTTCCCGCAGTACATCCCCTCGAAGTATGTTGCAATCCAGCTCTTCCTCTTTTCCCACAGCGCAATTATTGCGGGGTTATCAACAATTCCACACTCATCTACCAGCTTCTTCCACTCTACCTCAAACTGTGTAGGCCCCAGCAGATAATTTATCAGAGATTCTAGCCTCTCCTTCAGGTTTTTATCTTTGTGTTGTGTGTACAGTTGGTTGAGCTCGTACTCCCAGACCCTTGTTATATGCCATCTGCAGCTCCTATGTTGTGATTTGTCGAACACTATCTTTATCTCTTTTCTCATTGCTGCATCCTCATCTGTGGTAGCCATAAAGAAATATCAAACAACAGTTTCCAAAAGAACCAACAATACAATAGAGTTGCAACCCCATACAACACCTAGTTTGCAACAGGCAGACTCTATTTTATTATATTTGTTCAATTATCAAGTTTGTAACCAGGAATACATTATATGCGCAATTGAAGTAAAAGTCATACCTGTTAGGATCACATAGGGCTAGTGCCCCCCATGCAGTTCTTGAAAGTTTCAAACAGCCATTTGAATGATTTAATTGTTTCGTCCCGAGGCAGCTTGTCCAAAACTGACATTCTTCGGGTTGTTATTGGCCCCCACAAACATGCCTAGCGGCATGTTTTTTCTATTTATTTTGTGAGTCGTGTCAAACGTGATCACATCACCGAAACCCTTGCACTCAGCTCTTTGGCTCCCGTGGCTCCAGATATCAAAATCCACATCCCAATAAAATAAAAGTACTTGTTGCTCGCCTTGCACTCTCTAAACAATGAAAAAGGTTGTCCAGATTACCATCCCTACCCTCCCTTGCTTGCTCAGCATTCTTGGAACATAAAAAGAAATAAATACATTATTTTTTGCAGTTATTAGGATATTTTTAGTTATGCTACATGAGGTTTTGTTTCCTTTTTTTTGGGATTTTTTTTGGATTGAGCACAGAGGGACCTACATGTTTTTCAAATCCTTCTCTGTGAATGGCCAGTTTTGACGGCCACCAAATAGCTCGGACATCATGTTCCTTGCAGCCTAGTGCACCACCCCACTCCTTGACATGATAGCAAACAGGTCATCCATCACCACCTCTCTTTGTTCGTGGGCATGCATGTACCTCACCATCCTGGGTGACAGGTGCAGCTTGTGGTTGTGTGCTTCCTCAATATGGTCAAAGTACCATTGCTTCCCTTTGTTACCTTCCTTGACCTTAGCATGTGCAGGACAGTCCACTCTGATGTCTTTTCAATCTATGGTTGGTTATTCTCTTTATCTGTTTTCAGAAACCCCTCTCGGTTGCAAACCCAATGTGTAGTCTCCTTACTAGTTCTCTTCACCCTTACACTGAACCCGACCAGTCTTGCATAATCACAGTAAAAGAGGTAGGCTTCTTTTTTTTTTTTTGTCTCAAATGTCTGCCTCACCCTTAGGATAAATACATCAAGTATGTTTGGATCCCGCGAATAAAAATACGCGGCGGTAAATACGAATGAATTCTGGCACATAACTAAAAACAGACAGAGTTGCAATCACAATATCACAACTAAATGCAATCAAACTACAACTAATGTTGCAATCCTGCATCTAAAAAAGTCTTTGCCAAGTCATTACCAAATGTTGCGTTGCAATCACAATATAACCACTAGTCAATCAAACTATATATAATGTTGCATTTCTCATCTGAAGTTGCAATTATCACTAGTTGCATGCATCTACCTCATAGATAGAGTTGCAATTAGACTGTAGCTATTAGTTGCAATCAAACTACAACTAATGTTGCAATTCTAATATGAAGTTGCAATCAACGCATCCGAAGCTGCAACATACATCAGGCACGCTAGTTTTTTTAACCAGGTGCAAAACAACCAATACACCACGATGCAAACTGTTTTTTTACCTGTTGCAACCAGATAGCTCCCCAATCTACATCTAAAATCAATTTTGACTACAAACATCACAGTTTAGTTTTTCCGTTTTGGAGGGTTGAGGTTGCAATCACACTTCGAATGCTTGCAATCAAAAATAAAAAAAAAATAAGCATGCCCTCCACGGAAAAACGCAGTTGCAAAAAGAGGAGATACTCGCCGGGTGGAATCTCTAGCCAGGATTAGGCATGATTAGTGCTCCAGCAGGAACCGAAATGAGGGGCGTCAGTATTGTCATGTGATGCAAGGGATTACCCGATCCGCGGGGGATGGGCGTGATCATCGGCGAAGCCGGAGGAGTTGCAGCCGCAGATGTAGCCGTCGCCGGAGACGATCTCCACCGCCCGCGACAACCATCGTCATCTATTGCTGCAGATTGGGCTGCTCAACTGGAAGCTGCGATCCGATGGCGCGGCCATGGGTGCAAGCGCAGATCAACTGAATTCCTAGGCTAGATTTTCTGGGGGCGAGGTTAACGGCGGCGAGGGAAGGAAGGGGGCGAGATTTGGTGGCACGGTTAACGGGGCGAGGGAAGGAAGGGGGGAGGCACAACTTATTTTCTGTTGGAATTCGGATGGGGGAGTAGGGAATCCTTTTTATCTGGGCAGGTAGGGGCGCGTCGGGTCAGCCAGGGGGTCCAGGCGGGCGCGCCGGGTCAGCCGAGGGTGGTTCTATGCACTCGATGCACAAAATGCATCTGTGTATATTTTAACCTCGTTATATATATATATATAATGTATTTAGAAAGTCAAATGACATGTAGTTTATAGTGGAGAAATTTGACTAATCTTTGTTTCGGCTAACAAAAAAATTGTGAAGCAGTGATAAAAAAATGCAAATGGCTCGTAACATAAACAAATGGACAAGCCTCCGTGGGTAACTCCAAACGGAAGTGGAAAAAGTTGGAGACCACGTGTTTAGAAAATAATAGATCGCGCTTTTGATTAAGTGGACTAATTTTTAGTTCGGATACGGATATTTGATATTAATTAGAAGGACTAAATGTAAACTAATTATAAAACTAATTGCATAAACTAGTGTTAATTCGCGAGACGAATCTATTAAGCTTAAAATACTTCTAATTAGTATGCAAATATCCGATGTGACAGAACCAAAGTTTAATTCGGGGTATCAAACACCCCTAAACGCAACCCGGCCGTCCTTGGATGTGATGGTGAACTCGTGACTGCCAGGCGAGTCTTCTTTTCAACAACACAATGAAGGCCGTCGCGTCTTTACCCGATCTGATTTTCTACTGCGCGCAAAAAGCTTTCGCCCACCGAAATAGAATCAATTTTCCTTTTTTTTCCTCAAAAAAGAAGCGGGCCGTACCAACACACCTACTCCACGAACGAAACACACCTCCGCCTTCGGATTTTCCTTCCGAAGCCAACTCATCTCGACTCCCAGTAGAAAACTTGAACCAGCTGGGCCTCCTGTCTGGTGTCTGCCCACAGAAATTCCCCATTCAAAAAGGAGGCTGCTCCGCTTCACACGCAGGCTTTGCTCCGCCCGGAATCTCTCGCTCCCATCAATGGCGGCGTCGACCGCCTGAGCAGCTCCCCAGCGGCACCGGGCTCGCGATTCTTCGCCACCGGGAGGCGGAAGAGGAGGAGGGAGGCGGCGGAGATGGTTGGGGGAGGCGGCGGCGGCGGGGCGCTGAGGCGGGTGGGGAAGTACGAGGTCGGCCGGACCATCGGGGAGGGCACCTTCGCCAAGGTCAAGTTCGCGCAGAACACCGAGACAGGGGAGAGCGTCGCCATGAAGGTGCTCGACCGCTCCTCCATCCTCAAGCACAAGATGGCTGAACAGGTGACCACCCGAGCTCCCCACGTTTTTGTTCCCTTGTGTTGGGTTGGATGCTCGGATTATTCGGCCGCATCCCTAGCTTTATTCAGTTGTTTGGGGGTTGGGTTGATCGAGGATTGGGAGCTACTGCTCTTGCTCCCCCAAATAATGCTGTTGGAATGGATCGCGGAAGCATTCCTTTGCTCCGTGATCGAAGCTTAGCGAACTGTTGCGCCGTGGCTTCTTCTTTCGATAAATGAATGGATAAATAAATAAATTGATGTGCCAAGCTCGATGATGTGGATCGAAATGTTTTCTAAACAGAAATACCTGTGCTAGCTTTGTGATGTACAGCTGCATAAGCTAGCTGAAATGATAGATTTCCGAGGATGACTAATCTGCGTGCGCATAATATTTTTATGCAGATTAAGAGGGAGATATCCATAATGAAGCTTGTCAGGCATCCCAATGTCGTTAGGCTACATGAGGCACGCTTATCTTTTTCTTGCTTATAACGATTGTTTAACTTCTTTCTTATCACTTGCCTTTTTTTAAAGTACCCATGCTGTCCATTCTGTTATGTGCAGGTTTTGGCAAGCCGGAAGAAGATATTTATAATCCTGGAGTTCATCACTGGTGGTGAGCTATTTGATAAAATTGTAAGAGGTTAACTGTCCTTTTCACTCTTCACTTTTAGATATGACCTATGGAAAATAAATATAGTTCCACGAGTTTGTTGTTTAGATTATATATGCCTATGGCAGTCCTTGGATGTTCAATTGTCACCTGTGCTTTTTCTTTAAGAGGAGGAAAATGCCTTGGACACGGAAAAGACAGCAATATGACACACATTCCCCTCAGAGTCTTTGCATTTTTTATTATATTTGCAAAAATGAAGATGTAACTATAAGTTTCTTATGTCCACCGATTCTGGATGGTATAGGCTTTAATTCTAATTCCATTTGAAATGTGTTACCCTTACATATATGTAGAAACCCAAGGAGTTAAATTTGAAGGCACACTTGCTGTATTTGCTCTATCTTACTTGGGTTCAGTTCGAACAATATGTCTACATGAAACAGAAAGCTAATAATACTGTGAAACATACCATTTTCAGATTCGTCATGGGAGACTCAATGAAGCAGATGCACGCAGATACTTCCAGCAGCTTATTGATGGTGTTGATTTTTGTCACAGCAAAGGAGTCTACCATCGAGATCTGAAGGTGAACATTGGATAGGAACAATGATTAATCTGCATTTTATAATTTATGGGCTTGCTGATCTCATTTCGCACACGTGCAGCCCGAAAATCTCCTCCTTGATTCCCAGGGCAATCTTAAAATTTCAGACTTCGGATTGAGTGCTTGGCCTGCCCAGGTGCATATCTTTCTAAAGCTTCACGATGCTTTCATTTTTTAGTTCCTTCTTAAGTTGCTTAGTTGGTCAACTGCAGGGATCTTCCCTTCTACGTACAACCTGTGGAACACCGAATTATGTTGCCCCAGAGGTACTACATCTGAGCATATAATTTTAGTTCTTTTTTTAACAATTAGTATTTACTAAACCAGCCCATGCAACAAAGTGGGGTGTTGAAGATATAACTCCTCCATCTTAGAAATTAGTAGTTCTCGTATGTGGATACTGGACCAGATGCTAATAGGGTGAAGAACTTTTATTATGCCTTTTTGTGTCAATTTGAAAAAAAGAAACTATGTCACTTGAGTACTTACATTTAACGAGCATGCGTTACAAAATGCCATTCTTCTATGTAACATGTCATGATAGTTTTATTTCGGTCGTATCACCTGCTGGTAGGGAGTTCAAGTGATGATTCATTGCAATAACGAAAGCCACGCCTGTATCTATATACTGAACTAACCGCATAAAGGAGAGACGAGATTTTCTGTTCTGCTGGTGATTTTTGTGTAGAGAACTTGTACCTTTGTGCTCAATTGTACTCAGTAGTCAATACAAACATCTCTTTGCACCAAACTAGATTCTTTCAAATACGACTAATCAATTACTGTCTATTCTTTTCATGATAAATTCAGCTTCCTATACATGACAAATATTCTCTTGTGCATTTACTGCGCCAACATGTTCATTTCATCAATGGACCAGGTTCTGAGTCATAAGGGATATAATGGAGCACTTGCCGATACATGGTCATGTGGAGTCATTTTATATGTGCTGTTAGCAGGTTATCTTCCATTCGATGAAGTGGACTTGACTACCCTTTATGGAAAGGTTTGGCTCTTAACCACAAGTCACTGAGTAAGATGAAATGCATATGGATTAGGGACTACAAAAAGGAACTATATACGGTTTTTTAAATGCTGCATTGAATCTTTATATGTCAAATCTCATGATGTTTTGTTTTAGTTTTCTTATAGTATGTGATGATCTGCATAGGTTTCCAAAATGAGTTTGAGTGGACTGTATGGTCCAACTACCATCAAGATTACCAAATTAGTGCATAGAGAACTAAGTAGTCTAACCTGTGACATGCTTGGATGTGGTAAGTGTAAAATAATCCTAATTTTTCCATGACCGTACAGTCACTATATAAATAAATAGACTAAGTAAATGGTAAATGAACTTAAACATCTACTAATCTAACATTGGTTTGACACGTACTACTTATTAAATAGAAGAGAGAGGGAGGTAAAGTAGCGCAACTACAGCTTGGCTTACATGAACTCACAACTAGAACAATTCTTATTTTTCTTGTAACTTTGTCTTGTTTAGATTTAAAGGAAATAAACATTTGCTCTTTAGAAGAGATGCTTTTTATAAGAGTACCTCTTATTGCCTTTTGCGGCTGAACTGTATATCACTATTTGTTACTTTCACCCTTTGTATTCAATTCCATATATGTATTTCGTGGTGGTTTTGACAAGAAATTTTATCTTAGATAATCGGTGGTTCTTGTGGAATGGAATTTCTAAATCCTACTGTCTTCTTTTCTTAACACAGATTGAGAGTGCACAATATTCATTCCCACCCTGGTTTTCAGGTGGTGCAAAGTCACTGATTCGCAGAATTCTTGATCCAAATCCAGATACAGTAAGTTGGGCTCTACAATTATTTAGATGGAAGAAACTCACTAGGAGCTGATACCTTATTGTGACTTTGGGTATAATTATGCTTTTAACTGTTCCAGCAATTCTGAAGTGCTCAGTATATCCATTCACATACTAACAGACAATAAAATATAACATGTTAGCAATTTGGCATAAAGTTTGCTCAAGTGCAAGTGCAACTACTGTTTGGTATGTCATATGTTGCCAATTTTACCCAAATCAGACATTGATATGAGTTCACATCATTAAAGGTATGGATTTATGTACTCCATGTATAGATAGTTGACCAATTGAACTACTAACCAAAATCTTGGCTTTTTAGTAATGTTAGCTAGGTCTAATTGACAGATATCGTTCAATAGTTCAGCTTAACTATGTCAATTTGTAATTGCTTTGATTTCATTCCACTAAAGATACACTTTTTACTGGATTCAGTTAAAATAGCTGTTGGGAGACATAAAATACAAATATAAGTTAAATGAAAAGGGATGATCTTCCATATAAGATGCAGCTATACAAGGACATTAAATGTTTGATGGTTGCTATCGTCATTGGGGTTTGTTGAGTAGATATGTTTTCTGACTTGGAACAGCGAATCAGGATAGAAGAGATCAGAAATGATGAATGGTTTCAGAAGAATTACGAACCTATCAAAGACATAGAAAATGAAGAAGTCAACCTTGATGATGTTAATGCAGCCTTTGATGATCCCGAGGTATAGACCTTCACCTCGAATTCATTAATGCATTTAGATGTATCATGCAGTGTACTTAAATCTCATCGTTTGGTTTCAGTAATACCCTGGCAAAATGTTTCACTTGCCAATCTTACTCATAAGAAAAAAGCTACGTGATTATGTATATTCAAAACATGTTTTATCCTTGCGCTCCAGTGCTTTCTTGAGTTTAGTGTACTTATGTACTTAGTCATAGAGAATTATTAGACAATGCAGTAATAAATCGTTTTTTATTTGTTCACAATTATTGAGTTAGAAGACCAAAATACATTAGCTATATATTCTGCCCACAGGTTGTCTTCCTTGTCACACCATATTGTCAAAAGAGTGGAAGATAACCTTGAAAGAGAAACAAGCTTTAGTTTGAGAAAAGTTTGGCTTATTTTTAGCAATCTTACCTGCAAGAAATGCCACTTTTCTCATTAAAGAATAACCTCAATCCCCATAATTTGTCAATTATTCAGTAATTGCTATATTCCATTACCGATAAGTCCTTATAAAACCTTTTTTTATATGTATTTTTATGAGAACTGTAGTGGTTTTTAACTTTTTGTCTATATGTTATGCTTGGGTAAAGAAATAGCTGACATTTTCTGGCAAATTTTTTGTTGAAATCATGTTTTTTTTAATGCAACATCCATACATGATGTTATCTAAATGGTCTTGTTTCTTTTCTTTCTATATTTCTATATCTCATTAGCAAATATGTGTGATAATTGTACCATTTGCAACTTCAGCTCCCTCCCACTCATCTTTAAATTGATATTTTCTGGGGACAGAGTCAAAATCTTGTGAGTTCATAAGCTAACTGGAGAAAGTAACGCATAAGTGGCATTTTCATTTCTTTACCATGGGGTAGTTGTGGTCTCAAAATAAGGCTTGGTGTTTCCATACACGTCAGAAACTCACAGTAGCCCTCTACCTTTCACAATAGCCAAATGGAACACTGGGCCACTTCCAAAAAAAAAAAACCTGTGTAGGAAAAAAACTTCCTACTCCATGTTAGCATATATGTGTGCTTGCCATCACCTTGCACATTATTGATTGTAATCTTCTCTGTCTTCTTTGCCACTATCTTCCTGAACCCTACAGTAGGCAGAATTCCTGTTAGAACTTGCCAGATCATTCTTTTCCATTGCTTTGTTACGAATTAATTATGGAATTGAAATACAAAGGTAAGGCGACACTACTGATGGAATCATCTTCCGTTCTGCTACTTTGTAAACTGATAAGAAAGCAGTGTTTTGAGGTTTAACTCTGGTGTACTTTGTACTCATTAGTAATTTATTTCTTTTTGCCAATTTATTTTCTATGATTTCAGGAGGATACTGAGGATGCTTTTGATGAAGCAGCAGGTCCTCTGACACTTAATGCATTTGACCTAATCATTCTTTCGCAAGGGTTGAATCTTGCAGCCCTCTTTGATCGAAGACAGGTAGGGTGCTAGTGATTTTATTGTAACTAATGTTTTGACAAAGAAATGATTTATAATAAAATAATTGTAATATAAAGTCCCAGGTATGACTGTATAAGTTCTCTTACCATTATGCATTTATGTTGTTTGCACATGGTGGTGTGGTTGCTTTTTGTTAGTTAAGTGAATTGTTGAAAGACTGAAAACCTGACTTAACTCAAATTTGTATCTTCTGCATTCTCGTATTTTAGACAGCACAAATTACGACTCATTCTTATTCAAAATAATGTTTAATTGTTGGAGGAAAAGGTGAAAAATGTTGGCTCATCTGACCAAGAGCAAGAAATATGTCTTCCTTGTCCACTCGGCATTTTGAGTTGTTTCACCTCATCTTGTTTGCAATGCAAATCTTTGAAAAGATCTTGATTGCCTATGTGTCCTAAAGGACAACTATTTCTAAAAGGGGAAGTAAATGCCCTTAAGAATGGTGTTGCACCCGATGTAATTCATAGTATCCTAAGTGGGGTAGAGTTGCTGCTATATTTGTGGAAACACAACGTTTACTCACTTTTACGAGCATTTTAAGCGATGATCCTATATATGCCATGGTCATGCTGCGAGCATTTATAATATCAATTTTGTGTTTTTCTTCTGAGACTTAATAACTGCTTGATCTACAGGACTATGACAAGCTTCGAAATAGATTCTTGTCTTGCAAACCAGCTAAGGTTATCTTGTCAAGTATGGAGGTCGTTGCGCAATCAATGGGGTTTAAGACACATATTCGCAATTACAAGGTACATTTTGTTTTCCCTTGACATGCAAATCTTCTGGCATTAGACCTTGACAAGCAAAGCTATTGTTCCATTCATCTCTGTAATTGCTAACAGTTGACTGCCTTCTAGTGTTAATAAACTTGGCTTTCTTTTTGGTCAGTTGCATTGGTTTTTTTTTTCGGCATAATGCAGGATGTTTTGATGAAAAATTGAAGGCTAAGTTCATTTCTATGTAACATAATTTATCAGGAGATTTTTCTTTCGAGATTATTATGTTACAAATTACTTTTGGTTTCTAGTCAGTTGGCATTACTTTGGTTAATTGCATTACTATAATATTCAGATGAGGGTGGAAGGTCTAAATGCGAACAAGACTAGTCATCTCTCAATTATGGTTGAAGTGAGTCTTGCCCTCTTTCTGTGCTCAAGTATAATTCTGTTTTATTGCTTTCTGTTGTATTTTACCCCCGTTTTCTCTGATTTTAGGTTTTCGAAGTGGCTCCATCAATCTTCATGGTAGATCTACAAAGAGCAGCCGGAGATACTTCAGAGTATAACACGGTCAGAGAATTTCTTTAGCACTTCTCTCTCTTTCACATGAAATAGGGACAAATTTACATAGGACAGCAATGCCTGTAATTATGTGATGGTGAGGCCTGTTGCACATATTAGTCTGTAAAAATGTAAATGTGAAAGTACAAATTGGCATGTTTAATTACTTTCGATCCAGGGACATGCTCCGCTAACTCTGCTACTTTTTTTTATATCACAGTTTGTAAGTAACTACTGCAGTAAATTAGATGATATCATCTGGAAATTTCCAATGGAGAAGGGCAAGTCAAGGATATCGCGGTCATCAAAGTGCTAATTTGCCCTCAACATCCATCATTCGTATGCTATTTTCCTGTTCCATTTTCAACTTTTAATCCCATAATTTTGCATCTGACATCTACATACCTGTATCATTTATCTCTAACTACATTGTGTTCTCCAATTGTTTCAGGTGTCATGCATAATCTAGTGCTGTGTTGATATCAAGTATCATGGGCTTGATGAGTGGAAGTGCCTGTGAAGTGTATCACAATTGATCTCTAATATTATAGTTCTAGGAGTTGGTCATCGAGTAGTATGCCGTGATTGTATATTGAGAGTCCCCATGTACAAAAAGGCCCATCCTGTAGAGGTTCCGTTACCTCAGCTTGTCGGAAAAAAGATTCCAGCGATGTGTTTGACTGCCTGTAGATTTAGTTGAAAACATCGCTTGGTTGTAATTGTAAACACTTACATAATGTGTCATGTGTGGCTGTGTCGAATGTCAATTCATATTTTTACATGTTGATAGAACACAATGTTGATTCCTAATGTACCATGAGGCTGTTGCTGGATCTGCTGTTTCTACTTGTTCTTGCCATCAACAGAGCTGTAGGCCTAATACTCAAGCAAATGTTCACTCGAAGACGACTCCTGACCCTACCTGCATTATTTTCTTGACCCAATATGAATATCTGGTTCACGGCTAACCAAAGTTTGTACTGCAGGAATCCATCTCCGCAGCTGCCAAATCTCATGGTTTCGCATCTTGAAAAGAATTCCAGCACCAAACCTGCTCTTGGCTGCTTATAATGCCAATTTGGTTAAGGACCAGAATATGGAATTTGTGAGACGCAAGCACACATAGTTTCTGTTAAGTGCATCTTTGCTCGCATATAAGTTATCAACCAAACTGGGCAATCTTGAGTAATTTGTCTACAGAAGTTAAATGAACTAAATAGAAGAGATGGTCTCAACCATCATGGACCAGAGGCGTATGTAACCAAGTCCTGCACACAAGAATGTTTAATAACGGGTAGCACGGTACCAATACAATACAACAAACAGTGATCCAGTTCACTGGTAAAAATGTCTAGGATCCCACCATATACTTGCACCAGAAGAAACTAAGAGATCTACAACTCTTTTTTGAACCGAAACAGATCTGCTCCTAAAAAACAAATAAGTTTAATGCGACATGATCTGATCTTTCCTTTTCTATACTAAACCCAAGGTACATGACCTGAGTGAGCCATGTTTCAGCAATCCTACTGTACAACAAATAGCTTCATCTGGATTGCCTCTAGAAATTGTATACCTACTGATCTCCAGTGATTGACTCCCAGACCTGAATGCTGGACAGAATATAGACATTAGCAGATGCCAAACATCATGCCCATGGTTTGGCATAACAAATGAACTGCCTTGTCAATTGTCATCTTCAGCAAGTATTGACTAATCTGACTCATTACATCAGGTCAACAAAGATGAGGATCTGTGCTTCTGATTGTCAGAAGTGTAATGCAGCTTGATGTCGTAAAGGCAACTTGCTTTAGAATAGGCTGGTTACAGTGAAAAATGGTTGTTGTGATGCATGATTCGAGCGAGAAGACACAAGTCCTTGCTGCTTGGACTGATGAACCTTCTATCTCTGTATATGGTTGGGCTATTAGTGAGAAGCATCTCTAATCTTTTGGTACATCCTCCTGTATATGGTAGCTCCTTCTAGCTCTGCATGGATTTCTCTTTCTGTCCGGATTCCCATTGGATTGTCCAGAAGCCATCCTTCATTGTCACAGTGAAGATCTTTATCAACACAATCAACATGTTCCAAAATGTCAGAGTACCCATCAAATCTTTCTCTCATGTCTGCAGCTACTTCCAGTACATCTGATTGTATGAGAACCTAATAAGTCAAATACACTGAGATGTCAACTTGATGAAATAAAGAACACGTCTGCAGACATTATAGACAAACGGGTGATATCAACTGCAAAATCAAAATGACAACAAAAACTAGCCTTAGTTTAAAGTAAAAAAGCATATTGGTCTGAATAGATAGTTTTGCATTGTGTTATCAAAGTTTTAGTCAGTGCCGTGCAATGCATAGAGCATGCAGTATTACTATAAGCGGAGAAACCATAATTATTATTACAGGTTACAGCTAAGAAAGGAGTCAAACAAACACTATATGGATCATGCCTTTGAGATTGGCAAGGCAAAGCTTGAATACTAAGTTGAGATGATAAATATGCTGCATAACATTAAGATGATCTTACAATTAAACCATGCCTGGTTTAGTGTGCTCGAAAGAACTCAATGTACAGGTGTTAAACTATACTCAATGTAATGTATTTTAACAGCCCTTGAGAATATAGTTTTCATCAAAGGCCTCTCTTGCAAATGACAGCTGTTTGAAGACTGACATAACTTAAAAAAAATGCTACTAGGGAAAATTTACACTGCATTGTTTGACAGCATTTTCTCTAGGTAAAATCAAATGACACATCACACCTACAAATCTCCACAAGTATGGCTAGAAATCTAAAACAGACAAAATTGATATTAGTCCAAATCTAAGGGAGTTCATTTTTGGAAAAGACTGATGCACAAAGAGCACTAACCTGAATGCAGCTTAGTAAACAGAAAAATCTTTTCATGAAAAACCATCCATTATTGAACTGTGTACAGAATTGCCATACCTGCCCTCCTAAACAGAGATTCTTGGTGATTGAATCGACCAATGGTGGCTGTAGAACTCTTCTTTTGTGATGTCTCTTCTTAAAGTGTGGATCAGGACACTACAAAACCAGCAGATAGACAATTCGAATCTCACTTCCATAACACCGGGAAACAACGAAACACTGAACCAGCATAGCTCTCACTGAGCTGACAGACATAACTAAAAAGACTCTGATGGTGCACCTGGCTACACTCACCAGTATTGAAACAAGTGACAAGGGGCCAGGGTATGACGATATGATTTTCTCAAAAGACACCGTTGCATTTGCAAACATAAAATAGCTGTGAAAAGAGAATAATTCCAAGTGTAAGGAATTATTATTGCATGATAAGAAAGAGCAAATACCTAATTCAGATGTAAGGAAACTTACATGTTCCTAAGCCCCAATTCATTCACCCAAAATTGTGTTCGCTCCACCAACTACACAAACAGAGAAAGCAGAACATCACCAAACTAAAAAATTCAATAATGTGCCATCCATTCCAAAAGCAAACAAGAAACCTTAGAATCACTAAAACCTTTTCCCGGATTTCCAGCCCAAGGTAGTTCCGCCTCTGGCCTGAGTTCTTTGCATGCCAAATCAAGAACCTCCCACTCCCTGAACATCAATATTCCCTAAGAACTTTTCTTCAAGCAATATATCACCCCCAAACGAACAAAATCAAATTGCGCACCGCAGCCGATGTCAACCATGAGGGGCAGCAGGGGGTCCTCGAACACTTCCTTCCAGTCTGGTGGCTCCGTGGGTTCCTACGCACCGTGCAATTGAGAACAAATTAGAGGAATGCAATGAGGGCATGTGCTATCTTGGCAATCTTAAAATATTGGTGGAATTGGGAGGACTTTACGGAGAAGGATGAGCTGAGCGGGTTCACGTGCTGCCGGATGCGCAGGTGCTGGCCCCTCTGCGTACAGAGACGGATGAGCGGTGAGATTGGTAGAGCAGGCATTAGGAATGAAGTGAAGAAGTGTGGAGTGCAGACATTGGTGTAGAGCGGCCGGAGGTTGAGGTCGGCGTACTCCTTGTCCACCGCGTCGGGGCTCTGCGTGGCAAAGCACCGGGCCCGGGACGGGGGAGGGCGGCGGGCGGAGGGGAGGCGGATGAGGCGGCAGCACAGTGTGGCCGTGGCCGTCCAAGCCATACTGCGCTATGGTCCCGGCTGCTGCCACCGCCGCCGCCGCCGCCGCCTGTTGGAGCTCGACACCAGGGGAATAGGGGTTTATCTGTAAGATTGTCAACACTAGGCAATGTGAGATTTTCGCCAACCTACGAATTTTAGTAACTTTTTTCTTAAAAATACACTGAAACTCTCTCATTCTCAAAATATTATTATAATTAATCTAAGTTATAAACTATTCAAATCTGACTAAATTTATATAAGAAAAAATAGTCATATCTACATCACAAAATTCGTACACCGTCGTAACTGATTTTGTAATAATAGTTTGATGTGGTAGATCTTGATATTATTTGGAAGATACTATTTATGAGTTGCCTCAGATCTTGTTTTCTTTCAGGCAACCAACCTCAACCGGCGAATGGTGTTTTCTTTTCCTTTAGCAGCATCTCTTAGTTTCGATGCAACTGATGTCGATCGAGCCTATCTCACGCTCTCCTGCCTCCCGCTCGCCTCCATCCATCCCCGCCGTGTCATCGCCGTGGATTCCGCCACCATGATGCTAGAATGATAAAAAAAACTTAACACCTCTTATTTGACTTTTTCACTATTTTAAAATACGAAAAAGATCCAATTCCAAAACGCAAAACCTCAACCATCATATCCCTCTCTCCCACTTCACACCTCAGAACGTTCTTAGGTGTACCCTGGGAAACGATCCGGTGGAGACGGGTTGGACTTGTAGCTCAAAAGATTAGAGCACGTGGCTACGAACCACAGTATTGATCACGACCACACTAAACTGGCTCCATCGATATCATCGGCTCATTGCTGTATCCGTTCCTATCCATTAGTTGTTTCCGGATTGCCCATGGCCGATGGCGCCTGCCTCCTTCATTGGGCAGGCCTGCTTCTTCAAGCTCCTTGCTAAAAGCAACTCCAGCAGACCCTCTAAATGGTCTCCTAACTTAGAAGGTCACGTAAAAAAAATCATTTCAGCAAGCCCTCTACTAGGCTCCCATTTTGGGGAAGTGTCCAAATTCTCCCCTCCACCTCCATTCCTGGGGTCTCTAAGGAGCCTTCTATCCATGGGGCTATTGCTGGAGTTGGAGATATTTTTGTCGTCCATAAAAAATAGAGAGAACCTCATTTTATCTTTAAAGACTTTGATTTGAGGGCTACTGCTGGAGTTGCTCTAAAGTCACCGAGTACAGTCTCCTTGGAAACCCCCTGCTCGAACCTGAAGGCCCCAACAAAGTACTAAAACTATTTTCGCTTGAAAGTGAAGCGATTTTTAGGGTCGGTTGAAACGACATTTGTAGGGGGCACGTGAGAGGGGTCGCTCCTACCTTTCACAGCTAAAATAGCTTTTTGCAGGAGTAGGCCACTGCTTGCCTCGGAAATGGATTTCCACAGTGGGTGAAGGTGAAGGCAAGACCTCTCCCTGGAAATGCATTTTCAAGGGTGGCTCGTTACACGGTCCGCTTCTAGAAATCATTTTCTTATCAAATTTAGGACTATTTCAAGCTAATTTTTTTTTAAAAAAATTGTTCTTCCAAGTATCAACCTATTCGAATTCAAGTTCATAAGTTCAACACTCACATAACATCATTACTCAAATAAATATACAAACATAACATTATTTAATATGAAAATAAAATATATATAACAAGTCTCACAACTTCATACATGGTGATTGGTAGGCTGCATAGATCCCTTGATTAGCTTCAGAGCATGCGTCATGTTAGGAAACTGTATAGCGTCTAAGCCTGGCCCTGATAGTGCAAAAGAGGGGCAGTTGCCTTACTTCCTGGGAACGTAGTGAGGGACCATTTCCACTAATGCAGGCTCGCACAAGCTTGGGTGGCCCAAGTTGATGAGTCGTCTCACCTCCCTCCCATCCCCTTTTTCTGTCTCCTCACCTTCCTGGCGGCTCCCATGGTTGCGCTCGCCATGCTGCTCTTGCTTGGCGACGGCGGCCGCGAGGGCTACGCAAGGGTGGCGCTCGTTGGTCTCCCAGCCAAGATCTCGACACCGCTGGAGGCCGTGCCGGCACCATCATGACGCCAGTGCTGCTGATTGGCCCACGACAGCGACGACGGCGAGGGGAACCACTAGGGCTCAGGCTCATCACCTAGCTGCACCGTGGGTGCGAGAAAGGACACTGCTGCGGCCAAGTCGACGGCGGTGATGATTGCGCCCACGTGGAGCTCGAGCTTCTAGCCACAGTAGATCTTGAGGGCATCCACTGTGAAGGAATGTAGATTCTCATTGATGAAGCTTCTTCCTTTCATACCTTTCTTGGTCATTCCCGATTGGTAATTTAGAGTATTTGGTGCTACGCTCATGATTTTTTTAATTGTTGGGGGTAACGAAAGTTGGATGCTATGATTTGTTAGATCCAAGTTGTTGCCTCAATACTGACTGATTTGAGCAATGTCTATGGATTGGTCTTTGTTTGTTTTTTCCTTCATTGTTGACCTGACGAGAGGAATGTTTCTCTAAATTTGTATGTATCAAATTAAAAGCAAAAAAGAAATTGCAGCCGATGGTGAGAACGATGAGAGCAAGGAAGCAACAGACGATGGTAAAGATGATTGAGAAGAAGAGAAATGGGATGGTAACTTCACCTTCAACCAACACAAGGTCACCATATCACACTATGCACCCAACCAAACACGAGCATAGCAAACTAGGATATCTTTAGCCACCCAACCAATCATGAGCGATTTGTATTAATTTAGCCTGGTCAAAATTGGTCTGGGTTAAAGTTAGCCTAGCTAGAAACTAGTGCAGCTTAATGTCCAGAGAGAATAAGGTCAAATTCAGATGAAAAGGGTACATGGTACATCCATGCTACATGTTTCATATGTTCCTGTGCTTCCTTAAATATGGAACATAGTTAATATATCCAATTCTAAAGCCTAACACGTCATCAATATAAATTAAAGTATGAATTAGTGCACTCGCCATTACTTCACATGGACCATCACATGCTCTGCCATAAATGTTGAATAATGGAGAGGTAAAATTCATTGTCCTATAGAAACTAAGATGAGCCAGGCCCTTGCCATCTCTGGTGCATTCTGGGTTTCCATTGATGTAACTATAATTCAACACATCCAAAACTTAAGCTAGAATCATATGAAAGCTCATTATCACAATGGTTTGACCAAATATATCATAATATAAAAGATGAGAATAATATGATGAAACTTAAATCGTGTGCCACAACAAAAGATAAAAGGATGATTAGATATGCTCAATACCATGTCATTTTCATCCAGCTAACAAAGGCTCATTCCATTCTCCCTCCTCTAGCATCGTTATTGAAAATATGAGAAGTCTAGCACAAAGTACCCATGATCCTTGATCTGTAATAGGTAGGCAACACAGTGGATCTTTGAAAGTCAATCTAGTTGGTGATTCTTCACCCCATGCCACAATTGATACCATCGAGCTCGTATCTTCTTGAACAATTATGTCAAATGAAATCTTTAATCTCATAAAGTTTATTTCACCGACGAGCTTGGATTCCACCAAAGGAGGAGTACCACCTAGAGCCTTGAGAATCTTTGAGCCATTTTAACAGGGGTGATAACCTACATTATATGTAAGTTAAATTTATGGTGTACCATAAAAAATAATTAAAAGAAGAAAATAATATTACTATGTTGGGTTTTACTCCTATGCTTTGGACGCCAGTTAGCAAGCTAAGGACACCATTAAAGAAGTGAATACCTGGGGGACGAGCCAAAGGTGGAAGCTTGAAGCTATAGCGTTGGTCACCCCCACAGGCACCCTCATGGCCAAAAGTATGACAACTCGCCATAGGTAGACCAAATTATTCAAATAGAATTGAAATAAGACTGTTTATTTGAAAACATGAATCGAACTTCGTCAAACTTATCCCATTTACGTCTCAAAAAAATGAAGTTGCACTAAAATAAATCATAATAGAAAAATGAAATTGCACTAAAATACATGAACCTTAAAAAAATAAATTTCACTATAATTGATGAAATAAAAAACTAATCGGCAGATCGGATCAAAGGGTCAGCACGGAGTCGGACGGAGCAGAGGGGGCTAGTGCGGAGACGGTCGTCACGGAGGCGGACAGAGCGGAGGGGGCAGGCATAGAGGAGGACGGAGCGGTGGGGGCCTTCACAGAGGAGGGAGCTAGTGCGGAGGACGGAGCAGTGGGAGCCTTCACAGAGGAGGGAGCTAGTGCGGAGGAGGGCCCGCAACGAGGTGCAGTTGGGGGAGGGGGCCAGCAGTGGTTGTTGTGCGGCGGTGATGCCCAAGGTGTCAAATTTTCGGCAACATGGATGGATTTGCAAAGTCCTCCAACCGGCCTTGGAAACGATTTTCCATGAGCACTGGTAATATTTTTGCTTTTTCATTTTTAAGCTACCAAAAATTTGTTTAACTTGAAGAAAATAGCAAACTGCGTAAAAAATTTGAAACTCCTACACTCATGTTATAGTGAAGTATAAAAGATGGAAAAAAATGTGCTTTGCATATTTTATTACATATAAGGGTTAAGAGTGTGTAAAATTCAAAGTATGGCTCAAGTTACATGAGATAGTGTGAGTGATGTATGAGTTTATGAACAATGTATAGTATGCTTTGACAAGGTTACACAGCTAAACAATGACTTAACAGAATTTTTGGACCTCTTTTAGATATTACTATAGTTCTTTTCATTTTTAAGCTGCCAAAAATTCATTTAACTAGCAGAAAATTGTAAAACACTTAAAAAACAATTTGAAACTGCTATACTCAAGTTATAATAAAGTATAAAGCATGAAAAAATGAGCTTAGCATATTTCAGTACATATAAGGGTTAAGATTGTACAAAGTTCAAAGTTTGCCTTGAGTAATATGAGATAGTGTGAGAGATGTTTGAGTTTATGAACAATGTATAATGTACTTTTTGTAAAATATTTTGGATCTCTTAGGACAAGGTTACACACATAAATAATGACTACATGCCGATTTACAGAATTTTTTGAGCTCTTTTAGGTATTAATATTATTCTTTTCCTTTTTTAAGGTGCCAAATATTCTTGTAGAAAATATCAAAAAACTTTAAAAAAATAAACTTCTACACTCAAGTTATAGTGAAGTATAAAGCATGCTATTAGGTGATCATAGGCGTTAAAGCAAGGAAAGTTTCAATAGGCTTTTGAATAGGGTTGGATTTCACTCACTGGATCAGAGAAAAGCCTAGCCTTTTGTAAAAGCTCATAGGCACTGGCATTCACTCACAGGGTTTTGATAAGTTTGTTTGCACTTTCTGTGGTGCACCACTTTTCTCGATAGCCTTTTTATGAAACAGGTCGTGCGTGCTAGAAAAGCCAGAGAATTCAGCACCGTACTGCCAGGGAGTCCCATTAAAACGAAACTCATATATAGTAGTTTCTATGATTTGGTTTTTCAAGTAGTATAGTTTTCTCAAGAAACCGGAAAAAGATAAGTTTAGATAAGTAAGGAGGGACCCTCGGTGAGCGGGAGATGGCGTGGGCCTGTAGCTCAGAGGATTAGAGCACGTGGCTACGAACCACGGTGTCGGCGGTTCGAATCCCTCCTTGCCCACAACCTTCCAAAGGGGGAAGGACCTTTACTTTCTCCCTGAGGGTAGAAAAATCATGATCGGAATAGCGGACGTAAAGCTATTGAACTTGGGTATGCTCTTTCCTTTTGTGGAAGTGGATGGCTAACCCAATAATGAAAGTTTCGTAGGGACTAGAGTAGGCTACTATGATACAAAAAGATCTTCTTTCTAAAGAGATTTGATTCGGAACTCTTATATGTCCAAGGTCAATATGGAATAATTCGATTGGGGTAGTTGCCGATCCATACCACATAGTTCCGGCAACTATGAAAGCAGCAAAAGAAAAATAGTAGCAAACTGGAAAGTACGGTTTCTAATTTGAGCATGATCAGTTTAAAAGATACGCTCGTCCTCTTCCTTCCCATTCTTAGTTTAGGATAGTGGAAACTCTTTTTCTACGGCCAGGTCTCTCTCTAACCTGATAACTAGTATCGCCTCCCTACCCAGCTCTATCAGTAGGCCCCTTGTTTTGCAATACTTAAGAAGGTCTCTCATGGCCAAATTCTTATTAAAGCCTTTTCTACCATTGAATACGGCCTTCGGGATCAACCCAACAGTTTCTATGAGGAAGGCAGCACAAAAGAGGCTTGAGGGCTTGTCGAGGAAGACGGCTAGGGATGCTAAAGGAGGGAAAATGAAAGGCGTTTCCTGGTCTCTCCTTCGCCTGGGGGTGTTATTTTTTTTTTGGGGGGGGGGTGCCACGACGAAACAAGGGAATGAAAGGTCGCTTTGTGTTGGATACTCTTTACTCTCCCCATTATGAGGGCTCTGTTGTCTTGGGGAGCGTTGAAGATTGCTTCTTTTCCATACTTTTCTTGGTCATCAATAGGACGACCTATTCTTAATAGAACCAATCTGATTTTCACTACAAGAGGAATTTCGTGCTTCTGCCAGGAGATATGGGCTCAAGCCACTTACTCACCCTAAGCCGGAAGGGACTGCGGAATTGAGGAGAGACTCGAGTAATCGCAAGAAAGTTCTGTACATAAGAAAATTAAACTTTCTTATAAGGAGCTATTCACAACATATCGCACATTTTCCATTTATATTATTTTCTTATCTTAGAAAATTTTTTATGTTCTTTTTTTTAAGGATCTCGATTGAAGCACCTCATGCTATTTTTAAGCATGAAAGATTCGTAGGTTTTTTCCATTTACTTTTTTTTGTTTTACTATAGTATATTCGCGTATTATTTTTCTTTATTTTTTAAAATAAAGGGTTTCATTTGTAGACTTTTGTAATTATTCCAGACTAATAGCATATCCAATCTTTTTAGAATATCATAAAGTTTAAGTAGCAGAATTTTTTTTAGGACTGTTTTATCAATTCATTTTTATTCCATTTCTACCCTTGCTAAATCCATTTGATTGACAGGATTTATCACTACTTTAGCTACTTTAGCAGCTTGGCCGGTTACCCGGAATTCGTGATTATTCTATTTCCTGATGCTTGCAATGTATAGCAGTCAAATAGGATTATTCTCTCTTTTTTTAGGAAAATCAGTAGGAGAGGTCCCTACCTATATTTTTTATATATATGGTAAATGAGATATGTAGATGTACAAGGCCTCGAGCCCAAGGATTATTCTCTTCATGAGACCTTTTACTTTTTTTATCATGTGGGAGTTAGAATTAATCTCTGTTTGAAAAATGCATTCCCCGCAGATGTATTATGGAAATCTACGCCTGTTCTGGAAATCTACGCCTGTTCTGAGGTCCTTAACCATCTACCTGAGAAAAGTAGACAAAAAAAGTCAAAATGGACTGAATATAGCCTGAACGATCCTAAAAACCCCTCGAAGGAGATAAAAAGAACTGTCTTCCAGTCCTTTGATCATATAGCCATCCATCTTTCATCAATGAAATTGTTCCCTATGGGTAGCAAATACATATATCAGAAGAGCCAACCTGAAAGCACTTGCTTCAGAAAATTTACATCAGAGGACTCCTCAAACTCTTCATAAAGAGGATCCGGAAAGTCTCTGGTTAGTGGATCCTCCCCATTTACTAATTTCCTCTCTTCTTTTGCACATGGAAAAAAATGAGCTTAGCCTATTTCAGTGCATATAAGGGTTAAGAGTGTACAAAGTTCAAAGTGTGGCTTGAGTTAGTGTGAGAGATGTATGAGTTTATGAATAATGTATAGGCTAATTTTTATAAAATGTTTTGGATCTTACATGACAAAGTTACACACATAAACAATGACTCCATGCTAATTTACATAATTTTTTGACCTTTTTTAGGTATTATTTTTGTAACTCTTTTAGGTATTACTATTGTTCTTTTCCTTTTTAAGCTGCCAAATATTAATTTAACTGAGCAAAACACTTAAAAAAAATCCATGCAGAGGAGGTCTAAATTGTGCGTCTTGATTCAAACATGTACCGAGCTTATTAGTTTTTTAAAACTTGATTCATATTGAAGCTTATTATGTCCTGAAGTTTGATTTGAACTGAACCTTGAAAAGGAGGCGCTTCACTCCGGATTCCTTCTAAGCTGGTGGCATGCTGCTCCGGCAGTGGTGAATATGGGTGAGCTTAAACAGCAGGGCGAGGTTGAGCTGCTCCGGCGATGGTGAGATTCAGGCATTAAGGTGCGGGGCCAGCTCAGGCATAGCACACTTGCTAGGATAAAATTATCTAGAACCATAGAAATTAGCAGGTTTAAGCATTACGTAACAATAAGAGCTCCAATGAAACTGAAGGCATCGATCTGTACCAAATTGGTTTTTTAGATGCATAGATGTTTGTATGCACCTAAATATATTATATGTCTAGATGCATACAAACACCTATGAATCTAGAAAAATCAAAATGACTTACAATTTGAAATGGAGGGAATACCATTTTATATAACACAAACTTCAGTTCATAAAAACAAGCAAATTAAGACAATTAGTTTTTCTTTTCTTTCTTGGCAGCTTGTGCCTCCTACCTCGCATGAGCAGAGGATGTCACACTTGGGGAGTTCACTCTAAAATGCTCTCACCAGTTATGTGGCGACTCCTTAATCGATTTGTAGGCATGTTCGATTATTTCTTTTCTCTCTTCCACGGTAGCTTCCCAGCCCATAAGAGTTGTTGACACCGATTTTTGACCAGAATCAACCACTATGGATAAGCTTCTGATAGTCGATGAAGGAGAGAGAAAAATACCGTTGATGACTCCATGTTGACCAAGACTAGCCGCGGGAGACTAGGGTTCCAGAAGCCGACAAAAGACCGAAGGGGACCCGATTCAAAGCAAAATCGACTGCACCAAATAAGGGAAAGTGTGGAGATTTATCTTTAGTAATTTTTAGAATAGCTGTAATAGTTATGTCATAATCAACTAGGATTTTAGTTTGCTCCAGGGTATAAATATAAGTCCATGAGCCTTGTAATAGAAAAATTATCAATCAATCAATACAACCTTTCGGCGCCAAGCTGCCAAAACCCTAGGAGTAGGAGTAGAGTAGATTCAATGAGTTCCTTCCTGCGTGCACGACTGCATCAGCTTTGATCTCAGGCGAGCTTGTAAGTATCGTCACCCGGTTATCACGTGCTCCATTAGAACTTTCTAAATTAAGTCTTATATTCATATATTCATGCGTGTGGCTAGTTATCTTAGATTGTAAGCAGAACTTTCTAGGCTTTGTCCAATATTCTGTTTGTCTTTGACGTTACTCATAGTTATTGAGTTGTTTGGTTTTATTAAGTTGCATCGTATCGATATCTTAGTTTTATCAAGCGCTCACAATTATCGAACGACTTAGACTGGTTATGTTGTCTTCATCGGCTCCTTGACCTTGTTTAAGCGTTCACCAATTATTTGATCGTATTGGCTGGTTGTATCTTGCATGTTTTTATTGCTTTACATATGCTAGGTCCGATAAATCTTTACTCCTGCCCCTCGTATCACTAGCCATTGGATCCTTAACATCAGAACGCTACTGTTGAGAGCCGATGCATCGGCTGGGTATCATCCTTATCTCACAGAAGCTTGATGATGTCATTGAGCTGATAAGTGCGCATATGAGACCTTGTTGCCATGAGCTTGTCTGTTAAGTTAGTGGGCCGAAGTTAATGTCCTCTCATTCGTGTTACCTTGTCTAAGTTCAATACACTTATCATGACATTGATTAGATCCGTTAGCTTAGCTAGCTTGTAAGCGGTAGGCAAGAGGTTCTTGTTGCTGTGTTCTAATCTTTTAGGCTAAAATATTGATGCCAATGCCCTCTCATTCATATTACATTGTCTACGTTCAATTACACTTATCAAGAAATTAACTAGATCTGTTAGTCTATCTGATATGCGCATGGTTAGAAAGGGCTCCTTGTATGTCTACTGCTTTACGATGCTTCTTTCTTAGCCCGTCAGCTCATATAGCCGATGGCACATGCCATTAATACTTTATTTATTTACACCACATGATTACATTGAATATTTATCTATCGTGGTAAATTCCAAGAATGCCTACCCATGACTTCGAAAGGCTTCACCGCTGATCGGCTCAGAAATTTAACGTTTACCTTGTTATTTTTATGGTCAAATTGAATGGCACGCCTTGCACCTTCGTGAGCTGATTTGAAGCCTGCACTGGAGTTAAGTAGATCTCCCAGGTTCTTCGTTTTATTCAACGTAGAAGCTTGAAGTCCAGTTTTTGCGTCAACACGCTCTTGGCACGTCCGGTGGGACAACAATCAACGAATGTCATTAGTGCTCATCGTTGCCTCAACTTCGACTAGATGGTCGGTGAACCTGGTGACAATCAAAGTGATCCCAAGGCTCCCAAGGAATTCGCAGCTGCTGAGATCACCCTGCAAGCTTGATGAACAACAAAGGAAAGAAGTTGAAGACACCAGGGATCTATTCGTGGTAGCATGTTTGCAATCATTCAGTTTGAACTGCAACAAGGCTCACAGGAAGCATCCTCTCCCAGTGCCAATGCCACCACCCAGAGATGAGAATGTGGTGATTGAAGAAGATGACAATGAGCTCCATTCTAAGGTCACCTCAATGGTCAACAATGCTTTAATCAGCCTAATTGGGGTATTGGCAAATGAGATTCAGAAGATGATCCAGCAGGTTGCGGATCATTATGTCATTAAGTATTTTTGGAAAAGGTATAAGGCTAACACATATGGTCACGGAGGTGACTCATCTTTCGGACAGCTGGCAGGATGGCCTACAGTCGGCCCATCTGATGGCCAACCAAGGTAGGCATTATGTTCAATTCCTATAAGAACTGTTAACCCGCAAACGCCGCCGCCAAGACATCCAGATTTTACATCCGATGGGAACAGAGTGTTTGATACTCACCAACCTCAAACCATAGAAGGTTTTATGCCTCCAGCTTCTCCACATTCACATGATGGAAATGGGCAGAGCAGTGAAGATTGGGCTACAAAGATTGTTGAAGTGATGAGGAGTCAGCTTGGTTTGAAGCCTAAAGAACTATCCTACATGTATCAACACCCCTACCCTGGCTGGTTTGATCAAGTGGTAATGCCACCTCGGTACCGTGTTCCTTACTTTGGCAAATTCTCTGGGGAGAACAGTATGTCTACAAGGAAACACGTCAGCCGATTCTTGGTTCAATGTGAAGAAGCAGCTACCATGGATGCGCTTAACGTATGGATGTTTCCGTTGTCATTGACAGGGCCTGCTTTCACATGATTTTTGATATTAGCACCAAACTCCATTAATAATTGAAAAGATTTGGAGATGTTATTTCATAAACATTACTATGTGGAGGCTCAGGAGATGAAGCTGAGCAATCTCATAATGATGAAGCAAAGAAATGGAGAGCTAATGGCTGCATTTGTTCAGAGGTTCAGGGAAGTGCGCAACAAATGCCATAGCATGTACCTAACTGATGGACAGTTAGTAGAATTGGCTTATCAGGGGTTGCTGGACCCTATTAAGGAAAAGTTTGCTCCTCAAGACTTTGATAGTCTAGCACATCTTGTGTACAAGGTTTTGGTTCATGAGAGTCGATTCTAGAACACGCGTAGGGGCAAGTATGGAGTTTCCCACTTGGAGGAATATGACTCATCCGATGAAGATTCTGATGCAGATGGAGAGGTCAGTGTTGCAGAGTGGGTTAAGAGCAAGAAGCCAATCTCATGCCCATGGATCAAAACCAACACATAAATATATGACTTCGATATCACCAAAGCTGACAAGATCTTTGATCTGCTGTTACAAGAAAAACAGATCAAGTTGCCTCCGGGTCACAAGATACCGTCGGCTGAGGAGCTCAAAAAGAGGATGTATTGCAAGCTGCACAACTCTATTACACATCATACTAACGACTACAAGACTTTCCATCAACAAATTCAAATGGCTATAGAGCAAGGAAGGCTTAAAGTTGACGATTCAAAGAAAGACGATGAAGGTTGACAAACATCCGTTCCTAGCAGTCAACATGGTGGAGGCTACGCCGGTTGCTGAGTGTTGATGCAAAAATTGGGAGGTGACCTTTGCGTACTTACACACGAAACCTGAGAGATCTGCTTCGCTCATGTACAAGTTGTAACCCTGTCGATCCAAGGCGTGCCTGTCAATTTGACCTGCTAATTGACAAGGGCAAAGGAGAAGTTAAATTCGAGAGCGAATCGGCTGATGTTCCGATTAGCTCCAGGAGATCGTAACGGCTGGGTAGCCGATACAGAAAAATACGATTGGCTAGATTAGTCGATGTGTGCGTAATTAATGCAAAGGACCTGTTGAAATGCAACCTAAATAATGCTATGCGAACAACACTTGAAACAGATCTAATCGGCTATAGAACAGTCCTTGATTGAAAAAATAGGATAAGAAGCCGATCAGGACCTATTCCTAGCTGGATAGTGGTGATAAAGCTAAAGCAACAAAATTTAAACAAATAAACTTGCAGATCTAGCAAAAATCAATAACTTGATGAATAAATCTAGACGAAACAATAACAATGCGTCGGAAGTTAAAGCCTAGAAATTACTCGATAAACGCGGAACTTACAATCCAACCGGAGATCAAGATGATGCAGCCCTGCTAGCTTAGAAGAACTCGTAAAAAAGAGAACTTTGGCGAAGTCGCCGACTTAAAAGTAAATTATGAATAACGTAGATTTGTTTGTTTGTGTGTACATGTTTTTCAGACCTCGCAGGGTCTCTATTTATATCCTAAACTTAAGACTCCTAGTCCTAGTCGATTACGACGCAATACAATACTAGTAACTAAAGAAACAAACTTGTCTAAATAAAATGACTCGTACAAGAGTCGGAAATGAATTTGGCCTCCCTCGACCAATTCTACATCCATTGTCTCGCAATATCTTCGCCGATCAAGACTCTCTTGCCTTTTAACAGTCGAACCCCAATATCTCCAATTGGCTGGAATCCTCTTGCTCGCATCGGCTGGGTCCCCATCACCCTTCATTGGCTGACACCTTCTGTCCTCATCGGCTGGGTCTCTGTCACCTTTCATCGGCTGACACCTCTCGTCCTCATTGGCTAGGTCTTCGTCACCTTTCGTCGGCTGAACCTCTTTGACTCTATCAACCATTTTCACTAGCCATTGCCCTTCTGTCATGCATCAACATCTTTGCTTCCTTTTGACGCCAGTTTTGACACATGTCAAAAAACGGTGTCAACACATGCCCCCAGTTTCGGAGTAAAATATATCTTTCACTTTCGAAATTCTCTCGGCCATGATTTACTTTCCTGAGAAAGCACCGGCGAACAACGGTTCCAGAGTAAAATATATTTTTTGCTTCGAAATTCTGTCAGCCATGATTCACCCTCCTGAAAAAGCATCTACGAACAATAGCTTCTCGTATTCCTCACGGACGGTGGATGAAATGCCATACATACCCTTCACAGGCAAGACTATAAGTCCATGGCCATCATCTTCCTCCTCTGCCGGCTCACCCTTTCGCACATCAAAGCAGATTTTGTTCCTCTCCTTCCTCGAGAAAAAAAGTGATCTGCGGCGACCCGTCCGTGTTCCCCAACGGTTGCTTCAAGTCACAGGTCCGCTCCATCCATGGCGAGCCTTTCTTCAATCCCTGAGGTATGTTTCCTATCTCCCATCATTCTTTCTGCATTCTTGTTTTTCCTCATTTGATCTAGGAATGTCCGCATTCTCAGGAACTTAGGAATAGGATTACCATTCCTATAGATGATAAGCCTGGATTTGTTTGCTTAGGCCCTATGGGGAATCCTGACCCAATAGATCTGATCAACTTAGAAACCAATAGGATCCCCTTCAAGCTTGCATCCATGGATTTATCTGACTGGAGTCAAGCCTTTAGATCTTGACCTAGTCATACAGCAGGATGGAAAGACTGGTATCTTAGAATAGTAGCCTCAAAACGACCCCTTTGGGAGCAATACAACATCAACAAGTGCATCACCCTTTCCCTGTCAAATATGGCCAGAAACAAGTCTATGCTAATTGTTGCATCATATCTCTGGTCAGATGCTCTAAATGCATTTTTGTTTGGTCACGGGCCGATGACCCCCACACTACCCGATGTTCTGATGCTGACGGGCTTAGACATCACTTCTGCCGATAGCACACTCACCCTTCCTGCCAAGCCCTCTCATCGGCTAGAAACAAAGAACATTGGCGGATGGAAAGGCTACATCGGCCGTCATGCCAAAACGGGCACTATTGATGCTAAGGAACATGTTGCTTTCTTGAACATGTGGCTGGACAAGTTCATTTTCTGTGGAAGATCGGCTGGACCAACTACCAATCTGCAAAGCTTGGCCGAAGCGCTGTCGATGGGGAATTCAATTCCATTAGGGAAACACCTCCTTGGATCTGTCTATCATGTGCACCCTGCCCCCGGCCCCCGCTGCTGCTCCCTGCCCCCAGCCCCCACCTCCCCCTCAGACCCCGAGCAGGACGCCACCACCGCATCCCCAACCCAACTGCCACACCACCACTGCTAGGGACAGGTAAGGCTGTAAGGAGAAGGATTTCAGGATTTCAGTAATGCACATGTCATTATTTTGATTGATATATATGCTGGAGTTACCAACCAATGCAAAATCAGTGCATGGTGAAATGGATGCTTTTTCATAGTTTTCTTGAATTGCATGTAGTTTTATGAAATTGAATTTTTACTATGTAAACATGTAATCTGAGTGGTAGTACTTACAAAGATGCATTTTTTTCATAGAAATATGTCTCCTTAGTTTATGTGGTAAACAACTGTCTTATGAAAGAACACTAATCTTGGTTGTGGAGGCTACATTGGTTCTTATAGCTGTTGCATCTTTCTAAGTATGTTTTGTTTATTTTGCATCTATTTCATTGTATTATCTATGCTAATTGGTTTACTCTTTTTAATTACAGGTGATTGAACAATGGTGGGCGGTACGAGGAGGATAGCGTCGCTTTACTCAAAAGTGACAGCGACGCGTATAGGGTTCGATGCAACTGAGGGTCTGGGAGGAGACCTCGAGGTAGACCCAGGGGTGGAGGTAGGGGTTGAGGGAAGGGTGGAGGTAGGACGAGGCCAGAGTCGCTTGTACCTTCATCGACGTTTGAGTCTGAGGAGGTACCTTCCGCTCACGCATCCTCTGAGGAGGAGGAACGCATCCTCTGAGGAGGAGGAAGTACAATTGGAGGAGGAGGCAGGGGGTACCTCTTCCTCTACTTCGTCGCGTGTGTGGTTGCGAGGTCCCTCGACCCTCCCAAGGTGATCGATACCTCCTGAGAGATGCCCGCTGATTCGACCCGATGGAGACAAGTAAGTAACTTTAGATGTTATCACTAATTTTTTGTTTGATATGTTCAAAATTACAATAGAAACTAATAATTTATCTTAATCACTTTGGCAGGGGTTGGAGGAAGGTTGGTGGGGGTGATCACGCATGCCATGTGAAGGTCGGGCTTTGGGTAACTCTTTCTCACACTACATTGCTCAATACATGGCATTGATTGGACATTCTTGAAATAATAACCGGATACATCGTGTCTATATGCAAGATTTCTTTAGATGCGAGGAGGGATATGAGGCCAAGGCGGATGTTGTGGCTAACAAAGCCACCAAGAAACTCGTCAAGGACATGCACTACTAGGCGCGCGTCCAGGCTATGATCCAATACCACGTGGACATCTGTAGAGTGAGGATCCCTAAAAGTGAGGCAAGAACCATGAAGCTGACCCGGGAACAATACATGAAGATAAAAATAGAACATTAATACTTATTTTTTATTAGATTAATTATGCTTAATTTCATCTTCTTATATGTCATATAATTGATGACGTAGGTGCCTCCGTGGTGGTGCACCCACGATCTGCAGTGCTGGGCCCGGATGGTGGATAGGTGGTGCGACCCCGCGTGGGAGGAGAATCACAACGCTTGCCGGGAGCGGTGTTTGCGGATGAGGGGTGCACCACACCATTAAGGCAACCTCAAACTCTCAGAATACGCGGCTAGATGGGTATGCGAATGCATTTCTTTATTCTAACGCTCATTTCTGCATAATTTCTAATCATATTGCTTTTTTTTGCAGTCGGTGGCACATGGTGGCGAGCCTTTCTCCAGGTTCATGGCATATGCTTTGGCCCACAAGGGCAAGGTGACGGCCGACATCGCCTACAACCCGGATGACCCGCCCTTGGCGTATAGCAATGAGTTCGTCCACAGTTGCCTCGATGGATACACATCGATGGCAAGGGCGGTCCATGGCCTAGAGTATGATCCAAGCGCCCATGACCTTGATGGAGAAGTGATCATGAGGGTGGGAGGAGGCAAGCAGTATGGCCGGTTCTGGATTGGCGATGGCACAATCGACACGGCCAGTACTCCAACTCTCTCCCAGCTTCGAGCACGGAGCATGTGTTCTAGCTCGGCGATACGCCCTCGGCCGGACTCTACAGGGTTCCAGATGTATGAACTCCAGGTTTTTGTATTTTATTCACCGTTCATTGATTTTTACATACTTTTGCATTGCATTGTAACATTGGGATGAAATATTGTAGGCCCAGCTGGAACACGAGACGAGGCTACGACAGGAGCTCGAGCAGAGGATGGAGGCAGAGTGTTTGCAGATGTTTGAAATGATGAGGGGTGTTTACGCTGCTATCGGTCAACCTCCGCCACCGATGCCAGTCCCTTCTCAACCAACTCCAAATACTCCACCAGGCACTGTGAGTAACTTCACAACCTTATAATCATCGTTTCTAGTTTATACAGAATCAATCTTTTCTCCTTTGTGACGTGTGTATGTTTCTAGTTTCTAATTTCTAGTTTATTTCTAGTTTGTAGTTAACCTTGTAATCACTGTTTCTTTCTCAATCGCTTTAACTTAGCTACTTTCAGTTTTCGCAAAATTAATCACTATTTCTAGTTGCTAATTTATTTCTAATATTTGTATGTTTCGTTCTCAATCACTGTGAATAATTTATCTCTTCTCCTTTGTGCAGAATCAATTTGCGGCATCAAATGAGCCTTGTGACCGACCGTGGTCACAGTTACTACGTTTATTTGCATTTATGATGAGCCTGGAGTGTGAACAAACCTACTTGTGATTCTGATGTTTATTTGCATTTGTGATTGTGAACAAACCTAATTGTGATTTTGAAGTTTATTTGCATTTATGTGTTATCGATATATCTATATGAATTGCCTGTGATGCTTATTGTGAACTATCTGTGATGGACGCAATATTTATTTGAGTGTGGTACGTTATATGTGACCAAACGAAATAAAATGGATGAATATGGTAGCTTTGCCGAATATTACACTCGGCAAAAGCCCTCTTTGCCGAGTGCCACGCGGAATACACTCGGCAAAGAGGCCACGTGGCAAAAATCTGTGCATTTTGAGCCTAAAATGGAATGTTTGCCGAGTGATAGGGCCGGTGACACTCGGCAAAGGGGCCAAAATCTGGGCATAGAATGGCATGTTTGCCGAGTGCCAGGGCTAGGACACTCGGCAAACAAGGGCATGTTTGTCGAGTGTAGTGGCCGTTAGACACTCGGTAAACGTGCTGTGACCATCTCCGCGCCGTCACATTGGTTTTTTTGTCGAGCGTCTAGTTTAGCACTCGGCAAAATCTTTGTCGAGTGCCCGATAAAAAATACTCAACAAAAAAACTTTTGCCGAGTCAGTAGATGTCGAGTGCTGTTTGACGAGTGTAACACTCGGCAAAGCTTTTGCCGAGTGTTTTTTGGGCTTTACCGTGTGCCCTAGACACACGGCAAACCTTCTGTTTCCCGTAGTGCAAGCAAGCTTAGGGAGGTGCTACCCGATTTTTTTTCATCAATTTTGTGGGGATTTAACTCATCCAAAGGGTTGTAAAGGTTAGCTACTTCATCCTATTATGCTTTGTTTAATGCTTTAGAGAAAGAAAAAATTGAGTTTTTTTTAGAATGAGGGAGAATGGAGAGGATTTTTTTATTTATACATGTTTTTGAACTAGAATTTGATGGATATGTTCGTATTAGATAAAGAACTTGATCAATATTAGGGACGGGAAAAAATAGATTAAATGTGTTTATAATATTTAGTCCTTACAATAAACATGAAGTAAATAAATTGTAGGTTAAAGAATTAGAATTTGGTCCTTACTACAATTTTTTGGATAGTTTGCATGTTAAATTAGAGTGACATAAATATTACACCGGTCAACCTTCGTATCATTCACTAGTTCGACAAAAATAAAAATGCTAGAATTCTGGAACAGGACAATAAAGATACACTAAAGACTACAGAAGCTCCATAGTGAACTTCACGGAGTCAAGAATCCTAAAATAATAGTAAAACAGAAGAACTTCAAGTCCACAAACTCTGGCTGAATTTAAAAAAAATCTTGAAATAGTTTTCCAAATGTCTTTTTAGAGTGACATAAACATTACACCGCTCAACCTTCGTATCATTCACTAGTTCGACAAAAATAAAAATGCTAGAATTCTAGAACAGGACAATAAAGATACACTAAAGACTACAGAAGCTATAGTGAACTTCATGGAGTCAAGAATCCTAAAATAATGGTAGAATAGAAGAACTTCAAGTCCACAAACTCTAGCTGAATTTAAAAAAAATCTTGAAATAGTTTTCCAAATGTCTTTTGGAGCCACATTAGTTCACTGACCTTGACCCATCAACTTTTGGTTGGTTTTGAATTGCTAAAATGGGCCATGCTCGGTGAATAGATCTTCTATTTTGAAAATGTGGCACTTGCTCCAAAAGACGTTTGGACAATTATTTCAAGATTCCTTTATAATATTCAGCCAGAGTATGTGGACTCGAAGATCTTCTGTTGTACCATTATTTTAGGATTGTTGACTCCGTGAAGTCCACTATGGAGTGTGTGTAGTCTTTAGTGTATCTTTATTGTCTTGTTCCAGAATTCTAGCATTTTTATTTTTGTCGAACAAGTGAATGATATGAAGGTTGACTAGTGTAATTTTCATGTCACTCTAATTTAATAATAATTCTATTTCTTTGACCAATAATTTATTTATCTCATATTTATTACAAGGACTAAATATTATAAACACATTTACTCTATTTTGCCCTACCTAATATTGATTAAGTTCTATGTCTATTTTTCACGTAATATGATGCAGATGGACCGGCAATGGATGTACAACGCGGACAGATGGACCAAGGAGTTCTTTGATGGCTTGCATTATTTTCTTGAAGTGGCCAAAGCCAACAAGTCAGAGAAGATATTCATATATTGTCCATGCTTCCAATGCAGTAACAATAAGGACTACTCTTCCTAGCGGACTTTTCACAGTCACTTGTTTATTTATGGTTTCATGCCTAACTACTTGGTTTGGACCAAGCACGGCAAAAGAGAGTTTATAATGGAAGACAACAAAGAAGAGGAGGATGATAACAACATTCTGAACTAGGCTGCAGGCCAAGTCTTTGCATACACTACAATGGGCGAGGCTGACGAAGAAGAGTTTGCAGAAGATGGTCCTATTGATGATCTTGGTCAGGTGCTACGGGATGCATAAAAAGATTGCGAAACTGAGTTGGAATCAAAAAAAGCTGCAGTGTATGATAGATGACCATAAAAAAATTATTGCAAGTAGGGGCATAAAAAGCTAGGTAGTACACTGGAAATGCTGCAATGGAAGGTAAAAAATGGTGCGTCCGATAAGGCATTTCAAGGGATATTGAAAATTATAAAGAACATGCTTCCCAAGAATAATGAATTGCCGTCCACAACATATGAAGCAAAACAAGTTGTTTGCCCTATGGGATTGGAGGTTCAGAAGATAGATGCATGTCCGAATGATTGTATCCTCTATCGTGATGATGAATATGAGAAATTGGATGCTTGTCCTGTGTGTGGTGCGATGTGGTATAAGATCAGGTGAGAAGATCCTGGTGACGTCGAGGGATAGCCTCCCAAGAAGAGTTCTCACTAGGGCGATGTGGTATTTCCCTATAATACCTTGTTTGAAGCATTTGTTTAGAAACAAGGCAAATGCTAAGTTGATGCGATGGTATAAAGAAGAACGTAAGCAAGATGACATGCTGAGATACCCCGCTGATGGGGCCCAGTGGAGATCAGTTGATAGAGAATTTCTAGACTTTGAAAGGGATGCAAGGAACATAAAGTTTGGTTTAAGTACGGTTGGTTTCAATCTATTTGGTGAGTTGAGTAGTGGTCATAGGACTTGACCTATGACCCTATGTATATTCAACCTTCCTCCTTGGCTATGCATGAAGCGGAAGTTTATTATGATGCCGGTGCTTATCCAAGGCCCAAAACAACCCGGCAACAACATTGATGTGTATCTAAAACCGTTGGGTGAAGAACTTTTACTGCTCAAGAATGAAAAAGATGTACGCGTGTGGGATGAGGATAAACAAGAGAGATTTAACCTACGAGCATTGTTGTTCATACCCATCAATGATTGGCCTGCGCTGAGTAACCTTTTAGGACAGGCAAACAAGGGATATCGAACCTGCACCCACTGTTTAGATGAAACAGACAGCATGTATTTGAAACACTGTAGGAAGGTTGTGTATATGGGTCATCATCGATTTCTTCCTACTAACCACCCCTTACGAAAGAAATGGATGCATTTCAAAGGAGCGGTAGACAATCATAATAAGCTTGCACACTGTAATGGAAAGTGTGTATTTGAGATGATAAAGGATGTAAGGGTAGTCTTTGGATAGGTCTTGGTAGAAAATCTATTCTGAACGACAATAACGGATGTGCACCCCTATGGAAAAAGAAGTCTATATTTTGAGAGCTACCTTATTGGGAAATGCTATAGGTCCGCAACGCAATTGACGTGATGCACGTGATGAAGAATCTTTGCATGAACGTGCTAAGCTTCCTGAGTTGTTATGGGAATTCAAAAGATACATTGGAAGCACGACAGGACCTAAAACATATGAAGCAAAAAGCTCATTTAAGCTAGTTTCATACAGGAAGAAGAAACTCCTCAATGAGATGACCTACATCTAGAATGGTAGCACTACTTACGTCCTGCTAGTTACACTCTCTACAAGGAAGAGAAGGATAGCATGTTTGATTGCATGAATAATATCAAGGTTCCGCCTAGGTACTCCTCAAATATAAAGGGAATAATAAAAAAAGAAGTTCACAAATCTAAAGGCCCATGACTACCACATGTTGATGACACAGTTGCTTCAGGTTGCACTGAGGGATGTTCTACCAGAGAATGTATGATTGGCGCTCGTAAAGCGTTTCTCAATGCGATTTTGTACAAGGCAATCAATCCAACCAAGCTACTAAAGCTACAAAATGATGTGGTACAACATCTTGTCAGCTTTGAGTTGGTATTTCCACCATCCTTCTTCAATTTTATGACGCAACTCTTGCTTCACCTAGTCAAATAGATTACTATTCTCGGTTCAGTATTCCTGCACAATATGTGGCCCTTCGAGTGGTCTATGTTAGTTCTAAAAAAATATGTTCTTAATCGTGCCTGTCTAGAAGGAAGTATCACCAAGAGATATGGAATGGAGGAGGTCATTGAGTTTTTTATTGATTTTATTAACTCAATTAATTTGACTGGGGTTCCAATGTCACACCACAAGGGGAGCTATGGGGAAAGGGAACCATTGGAAGGAAATCAAGTTTGAGCATTAATAGTGATTTGTTCCTTAAAGCACACTTCACGGTTCTGCAACAATCATCCTTGGTGGCTCCGTATATCAAGGAACACAAGCAGACTCTATTTTCCCAATACCCGACGAAATTCGATGCCTGGATTATATGTCATCACATGGATGTTTTTCCCTCTTGGTTGCGTCAACACCTTATGGGTAACTCCACGATTCACGAACAACTCGCTTGGTTAGCTAGGGGACCTTCTAGCACAATCATAAAATTTCAAGATTACAATATAAATTGTTATACATTTTACACAAGAGCCCAAGACCAAAAAAGCACCAACCAAAATAGTGGTGTCCGTATAGATGTCATAGATAGCAATAAGAGCAAGGACTCGTATTATGGTTTCATAGAGGAGATCAGGGGAACTCGACTACGGACTGCTGAACATCCCTCTGTTTCATTGCCAATGGGTGAAGCTAACTAGAGGTAGCGTAACGAAAGATCAGTATGGAATGATAATAGTGGACCTAACCAAGACTGGATACAAAGATAAACCATTCGTCCTTGCCAATGATGTGCATCATGTTTTCTATGTGAAGGGCATGTATAGCAAACCCAAGAATAATTCAGAAGATAAAATAAACTATGGGAGCCAAAGCACCACATAGTTTTTCCAGGTAAAAGAGTAATCGTGGGAGTCGAGGACAAAATAGACCAGTTAGATGATTATGATCAGTTTGACGGCATGCCTGCATTCGCTGTCAAAGTTGACCCAAGCATCATGCTAGCTAAAAAAGAGGCTTCGTACTTACGCCGCGATGGAACTTTCATCAAGATGAAGTTTTTTAACGTTACATTGTAATGTTCTATGGTCATCAGAACCGTTCTATTATATTTTAGTGATGTGTAAAACTCATTTATGTAATGCACTATATATGATCATCCTTTATGAGAGTTTTTGGCTCATCACATGATTATTCGACCAATATGAACAACATTAAAAAGGTTCAACAAAATTATATGGTCAAAATATTACCTTAATCACATAAGTTAATAGGATATACCAATTAATGCATTTTTGCATGTTCAAATATTTAATACAAGAATTTGTTGATCAATTGATGCATTAAAATAATTATTATAGAACTATAATAAACTAGTATAGAATTAATGACTTACTCAAAGTTATTTTAGATATATTTGATAATTTAATATATTTTGGCATGATCAAAATATTGAATTTTTCAATTTTTCTTGCACAACAGCAGAGAAAACAACGTAAAACATATATAAATTACAACTACAAAACCAATTGTAACTACCGTGGGAAACGAAAAGGAGGGGCCTTTAGTCCTTTTTTGTCTCCCGCGCTAACAGCCCCCTTTAGTCCCGAGTGGTAATCCCAGTTGTAAACTTCACCGGGGACTAAAGGGGGGAATAAATATCTTCGTCACCCCCCTTGTTCCTCCTCCTCACTACACTCCCCGATCCGCTACCTCATCGTCGTTGTCTCCTCCGCCGCATTATCCTCCCCGACCGCCACATCCGCCGCTAGCCCCAGTCGACATGCCGTGCCACGCCGTCCTCCACTGCCGCCCCTTCCCATGCCTCACCGTCCTCCTCCCCGGCCATGCCGCTGCGCCTGCTCGGCCAGCCCCCCACCTCACCGTCATCGTCGATCGACCACACCACCGGCCTTCTCCTCCGCGCGTGCCGTCTCGTGGCACCCCGACCCTTCCAGCGATGTTGTTCCCTCGATGTCGCCCCTCGTTCGTCGCCACCCCTCCAGTGCCGCCGGCCGACCACCACATCGCCATCGCCACCTCAACCCCGGCCATCCCCTCCGTCCGCTGCCTCCTCCTCATCGCCTCGCACGCACCATCCTTGTCCCCAACCTCCGCTGCACCACCTCCCCGTACGTCGTTGCCCGATACCCCGGCCCGCCGCCTCGCAAGGTAGCGTTGACGCAAACCCCTAGCCCAATTTTTTTAAATTAGCAAATTAGAAGAAATTAGTAGAAATAAGTAGAAATTAGTACTAATTAGTACAATTTACTACAAATTCTTAGAAAATTAGTATATAATTTATTTTAAACTAGTTTAAATACTTAGAAAAATTGTATAAATTAGAATGATTCTTTAGAAAAATAAGTATATATTTATAGAAAAAGTGGAAAATCAGTATAAATGGTTAGAAAATTAGTACAAATTAGTACAAATGCATAGAAAAATAGTAAAAATTAGTATAAATGCTTGGCAAATAGTATAACTGCTTAAAAAATTGTATATTTCATTCATGTGTATATATCATTCAATTCAATTTTAAGTTTTTTTATGATTCCATGTGTATAAGTTTCCATGTATAAGTTTCTTTAATGATTATATGTATATGTCAACTTGAGAAAATATTTAATTTAATGTATCTATGATTACATGTGTGTATAACTATTGTACAAGCCGCGGGGTCGTACAAAGATAATGGAGGGAAGGCTTCATATCACCAAAGTGACAAAAGAGGGCCAGCCAATTGCTCCTAAAAAAGTTGATAGAAAGATACAGGGATATTGTAAGGGACAACATGACCATCAACATTCGAGAATGGAAGTCCAGTAAAAAAGATGATCCATACGTGCTCCCACAGACACAGAAAGATATGTTGTGGGCAGATGTCAAGAAATACTTCACACTTCCTAACGACGTTGATGAAAAAGATGTAAAAGACTGGACACTCAAGAAGATGGCAACCCAATTTCAGACCTTCAAGAAGAATCTTGATACCAACTATATCAAAAAGGGCCAAACTCTAGATTTCAATGACTAGCCGAAGTTAAAAGATCACTGAAACTCATTTCCGGAATACAAGAAGAGTGAAGATAGTACGAACAAGGTTTGTATCAACTCAGGCAATGCCTAGAAGGAGTACCATCATCATTTAGTGCAAGGTGATTACAGGAGTGCAATTCCCAGATGGAGAAAGATGGAACAAGACCTAATCAATTGAGGTATTGTACCAACGACTATTGACTGGCCCAATCGATCAAAGAATTGGTATTACGCTCACGAAGGTACCCTTAACCCTGAGGATGGGACACTTGTTTTCAACGAAACAATACGTGAGAAGACCCTCAGGCTTATCAAAAATATTGAAGATTCTAAAGCAGGGAAGTTCAAGCTTGATAGAGAGAATGATGAGCTGACTTTGGCGCTCGGGAATCTCGAACACCCAGAACATTGTCGAGGCTTCGGGGTGGTTCTGTGGAAGTATGCTTTCCGTAGGGATATCGACACATACAGAAGTCGGAAGAGAAGAAAGGAACTACAAGAGGAGATGTGGCGGCGCACGTTAGATGCGAAAGTACATGAACAAGATGAAAGAATGCAGGAAGAGGTTCAACAGTGAGTGGCACTAGCACTTAATGAGATGGTCCAATCTGGACCACTGCTAGATCCCAACGTCGTCGTCAGCCCTTCTCAACGCTGAAGTAGCTATGCTTCCACATGGGTCCCCAGCATGTGAGCTGTACAAACCATTTGACAACTTCACAATTAAGGTACACACACACACACACACACACACACATATATATATATATATATATATATATATATATATATATATATACTCCCTCCGTTCCTTGATATAAGCTATTTAGTTTTTAGCACCAATATTAATGCACGACCTGGGAGGAAAAAATCTGTTGCTTTTGTACGTGAATGGACCTTGGGGAAGGACATGAGACCAAGGAAAAAAAGGGAACTCAGGCCATCTTCTCTCTCCCGATCAGATTGCTTCCTAACACATCATAACAAACCCCACAATCATCTCTCCCCCGATCGGTATCCCCTCTTCCTCGCTCAACCCACCGCCTACGTTTCCCGCGAGTGACAAGATGCGCATTATTTTCCTCTCTCTCTCCCGTGCGGCATGCAGAGTGAAAAGCCTCAGCCAAGTTCAAAACCGATGAAATTTTTTGGCTCATCCAAAAATTCCAGCAGAGGAGGGAATCACAATGGCGCCAATGATCAGAAATTTTTGTTTTGTAAACAACGACCCTGGAGCTATAAATTCCCCCCCCCCCCCCCCCCCCCCCCCCCCATCGCTATCTCACTAGTCTCCCTCTCGAGCTTGACATCTCTAATGGCTGGTCGCCGCTCCGAGTGGATCAACTGGGATGCCCTCGGCGACGAGGTGGAGGTGGATGCTGCCAAGTTGAACTACGACTACGAGTGGCTTGAACCAGGTTTTCCCACTTTGATTCATCGTTTCTGCAATCGATTCTTCATTCGTTTCGCGATCTGTGGATAATTCGAATTTGGTATCTTCACAGAGTTAGAAGTGACAGAGTCATCTGATCGCCGCCGTGGAGGCAGGCTCGGCCTGGCTGAAGGTGTCCCAGCTGGGCGCATGGAAGGTAGAGGAGGACAGCTACATGGAAGCCGATCAGCCCATGGCAAATGGTGGACAAAAATGGGACGGCCATGGCGGACTAGGTGGTCACAACGACGCCGGACAAGCATGTCACGAACACGGACATGTCCTTGGCGTCCGCAAAGGACTCGGTGGCCCGCTGCTCAGTGGTCGCCATGGTCTTGCGCACTGGGTGCGGTCCATCGTCAACAGCGCCATGGTCGGCGCTCATGGCGTAGGCGCCAACAGGGAGGACGCACTGCAGTTATGTGGGCGAGCTCGCCTAGGACTAACAGGTCGTAGCCGTGGGCGTGCACCTGTGACACGATGGCATCCTCATCTTCCTATTCAAGGTAATCTGCTACTCGAGTTGATGCATGTTTTGTTCAGATCATGGAGGACGCACTAGGAATGAGGAAGGGAGACGCCAATTATGAATGATGAAGTTTTTGTAGGCGCCAATGGAGATGGTCTAGATGTTAACGGCAATGCGAGTGTAGATGGTCCTGAGGGAGATGAACAAGTTGATGAAGGCATAGGTATGCATGGAGTAATTTTTTGTACACTTTCTCGCATAACTCTGCGTACGGTTTACTCATTCATAATTCTGAGTATTTTAGGTGCGAATGGAGGCGGCGGACTCAGCGACACCGACGAGCATGTTGAGGTTGAACCCGAGGGAGGCACCAATGAGGAAGGAAGGCAGAACGGAGAAGCCACTGGTAATCTTGCATCTTGTTCCTGCATTTTTAAAACTAGCCAATCAGTTTTTAGTGCATCTTGGTACTGGATTATTTTGAACTTTGATTTGTAGTCTCCGTTTTTAAATGTAGCAGTAATGAATTTACACTAACTACTATCTTCACTTTAATCTGCAGGTGCCAACAGTACATTGAGGAGGAGAAGAAGGTGGTATCGACTTTATGAGAAGCAAACTGCCTACACAATGCTTCTAGAGAGGACAGCTCCTGGTGTATTGAGTCGAGGAGTGTCCGAAGAAGTGTCTGTACTAATGGGCATACCTGTGGGGACATTGCAGAAGTGGTGAAAGAAATGCAAGGATGTCAGTGGAATGCACGGACTGGAAAACAAAAAGTCAAGAAACTGTGGGCGGACGAGGATAGCCTTCGATCCGGAGGTTATCAAATAGGTGGACTTGCGGAAAAGAACCACTCTTAAGGATCTGGCAAATGAGTTGAACATGGCGACGATCACGTTATGGTGACGTTTGCAGGAGAGCTTGTTGAGGTGTCACACAAATGCCATCAAGTCAACATTAACAGATGATAACAAGGTAGGTCGGGTAATTGCTTGTCAATGCTTGACGAGCATACTGACCTGCACGATGCAAAATTTAAAGTGATGTACAATGTCATTCATATTGAAGAGAAATGGTTCTACCGCTTGTGCGGTTGCCAGAATTACTATTTGGCACCTGGCGAAGAGGAGCCATATCATAGCACCCAAAGCAAAAACTTCATTGAAAAGGTAAGCAATGGATTTTTTAAATTTCAATATTCGCCTGATTAGAATTTAAATGAATTGTTAATAATGGCATGATGATGTTATTGTGTAGGTGATGTTTTTGGCTGCGGTGGCTCGCCCACGCTTTGATGCTAACAGCACGGTGATCTTCGATGGAAAACTAGGAATTTGGCCGTTCACATACAAAGAAGTAGCAAAAAGGAAGAGCAAGAACAGAGATGCGGGAACCATGGTACCAAGTTTAATTTATTATTCTCATGATGAGTAATTCATTTTTATTGGCATGGTGCTTAATTTGATTGCATAGGTCACTAAAGTACTCCCGGGGGTTACTCAAGATGTAAGTTAGGAGTACATGCTAAATTTTTTGCTTTGTGCCATAAGGGCGAGATGGCCTGCGGCCGAGCGTGGCATGCCAATATACATCTAACAGGATAATGCGAAGACGCATATCCCTGTGGATGACCCGGAGTTTGTCGTTGCGGCTCAAGCTGAAGGGTGGGACATCCATCTCACATGCCAGCCTCCTAACTCTCCAGACCTAAATATTCTAGATTTAGGTTTTTTTTGCAGCCGCTTCAATCACTTTTCCACAAGTTGTCTCTAGGTAATTGTTCAGTCAGGCGTACTTGAAATATGTTTACTTGTGAGTTGTGCTGATTTTTGACTATTTTTGTAGGTTCTATTGAAGACATTGTGATGAAGGTGCAACATGCCTTTGACGAGTACCCAGCCAAGCGCAACAATAGAATATTCCTCACCTTGCAAGCATGCATGCGCGAAGTGTTAAAGCAACTGGGAGGGAACTGCTACAAAGTTCCGCACATGCGGAAGGCTGTGCTAGAGAGGCTCGGTGCTCTCCCGGCGGCATTAGAATGCGCTGCTACTGTTGTTAGAGATGCCATTGAATTTTTGCCGGACGCTTAGTTTATGTAATCAGACTAGGCCTTTATTCTTGTTGAACTTCTATTGTTTTCCATTCAGCTCTGATGGCTTTATTTAGTCCTGAACTCGATAATGGACAAGCTACACCATGAGTTTATTCATTTTGGAACTAGTACTACAACTCGTACATGCATGGATCATTTATTGGAACTAGTAGTAGTCGTACAAGTTTAATTGATCAAAAGGAGTACTCGTACATGCTCAAAATGATCAAAAGGAGGAAATGACAAGGGTAAAAATAATTATTCGTGCTAATTGATCAATTCCTACATGTTCTTTCCGGGTCGCTCCCATGGTCTTCTTCATCGCTACCGACATAGCTGTTCGTTGAAGATCCATCCGAGGGTGGCTCAAACATAGCGCGCATCTCGCCGCACCCAGAACACTCATACTTTGCCATCTCTCTGAACCAATACGAGAAGTAAGTCTTCATTTCGGGCAATTGAAGACACGTCACACATGGCACCAGCTTGATCTCCTCCTTCAGCATGGAAGCAAGGTTGCCGTCTTCGTGTCCTTGACCATTGGAAGCGAGATCGCTTGGTTTCTCTTCTCCTTGGGCATGGAAGATGAGTTGCAGTTGTCCATGGAATGGGCATAGAAGTCTGGCGTGAAAGAGAGAGGGAGAGAAACAACACTACGGAGATACGCGTGCTAGAGAGGTTTCGATCGGATGCATATGCACGTTGGAAGGTTTCCAAATTAATCAGATGCATATATATGTTCTGTTAAGAAAAAAAAGATTCCTAAATCTAAGAGATTAGTTAGGGCATATCCTATATACGGTTGGAATGTTTCCAAACTAATCGGTTCCTTTTTTTTTTTAAGAGATTTTGTTCCATACGCGTGGGAAGCTAGCATGGGAGCTGATACGTACCCTATATTTTGGAATTTTCTTTAGAAATCTATATGGCTTACATCAAGGAACCGAGGGAGTATATACAATTATCTCAATTCATCCACGCCTTGGGAATTTATAACTTCTTTATTTCTCCTATATGTACAGGTGGCGTACAGAAGTGTTTTACCAATCCTGCCAGGGCAGACAAGCCATAGGGCATGGCGATTCCACCTGGCTACTCCATTATTAGGGTGGAGTAGATTTGTGATAGTAAATATGAAGGCCTAGAGCTTTACCTCCCAGGAGGTGACGGAGAAAGTACACTAGGAGATGCACTTCATGGTATCATTGTATGGCACAAATGTTACATCATCATCCCCGGTTAGGAGGTATCATTACATCCCATAGATCCCCCACAGCAACCCAAAGTAGCGCTGGCCAACCATTACATGAAAGAGCATCATCAAGATATGATAAATAACAAACAAATCTTAAACAAGAGGTTCAGCGATTACAAATTAAGATCTCCATACAACCCCAAAGGCAAACAGAGAATTTACCACATGATCTTACACATGTCGATAGAATTCTGGGTAAAGATCGCCATGTAGATCAACTGTGATAGGAACCCGCTAGGGTTGATTCCCGATCTTTTGATGAGAGGGCATGGGAATAACTTGATTGGTGGATGGAGACAACGTTCATGGCCCGACTACAGCCTTCCAAGGACGCTGCACCTTAGCAACCGATACACCACCTCCAATGGTTTGCCGCGATCTTGTGGAGCGCGTCACTCGGTCACTAGGGCACTCGTCCTGCAAACAATCGAAGAACTAGCAAGAACAAGTATAACAAGTACTGAATTTACTAGATGTAGATGAAGGTTTCAAACTCAATCTCAATAATGGTGGGGTTCCAAAGATAAGAAAACGGGTGGTTGATCCAGCACGCGCGCTTACAAGCAAGTAGCATAAGCTAAACTTAATCTAAACAAAACTCAACCATTCTTGGTGGTGGCTAAGGGGTATATGAAGGTGGGAGGATGATCACCAGGGTATTGGGGTCATGCTCCAACCTTAGGACGTGTCCCTAATGGTCCTGACTTGATACACGACCCATTGGGCCAAAATAAGGTGACGCGGCACCTTTGGATAGAAAACCTCTCAGTAGTAATTTAGTTATTGCGACCGCCTCAGAACATATATAGACTTGAGTCTAGATCCATATGAAAATACACTTCATAAGGATTCCATGAAGTACTTGAATGCCCCAATCCAAGTCCGTATGCGACTGTGGTGACCATCACAAGTTGGTGATGTCCTGACAGTCCGAATCCAACCTGCACGAATCCTTTTCCCTTTCGGTCTTCTCCCTGGTTACTAACCAAAACAAGAGTGCACGTGTCTCCATAGTCTAAATATGATGGACAGGAACTCAAGAGTAAACTTACTTGATGATTAAGTTGACGAGCACGGGCACGAGTAATAGGACTAGAAACTGGTACTTGTGTTAGCGTGGATGTATTGTTGATGGTGATGTCCTCATCATCCTTCCCTCCTTGCACTTGAGTCGTTCTCGACTCAAGCTCTTCTTCTTCTCCCAAATAGGCTTCAAGTCTGCAATGTTAAATGTGGGACTAACTTCAAAATTTGCAGGCAGATCGAGCTTATATGCATTATCATTAATTTTCTCTAACACTTTGAATGGTCCAGCAGCCCTAGGCATCAATTTAGACTTTCTCAATTCAGGAAACCTATCCTTCCTCAAGTGCAACCAAACTAAATCTCCAGGTTCAAAAATGAGTTCCTTTCTACCTTTATCATCAGTAAACTTATATTTAGCATTCATATGCTCTATATTTTCTTTAGTTATTTCATGCAGTTTCATCCAGCACGCTTAGTAACATCAAAATTTAGTTTTTCAGAAGATAGCAAAGGCATCAAATCAATAGGAGCACGAGGCAAGAAACTATAAACAATCTAAAATGGGCACATCTTTGTAGTAGAATGCAGCAAACGATTATAGGCAAATTCAATATGAGGCAAACAATCTTCCCACATCTTAATGTTCTTCTTTAAAACAACCCTTAACATAGTACACAAAGTTCTATTGACAACTTCAGTTTGACCATCAGTTTGGGGATAACATATAGTAGAAAACAAAAGCTTAGTTCCTAGTTTTCCCCGTAAAGTCTTCCAAAAATGACTAAGAAATTTAGCATCATGATCAGAAACAATTGTGTTGGGCACACCATGCAAACGAACAATTTCACAAAAGAACAAATCAACAATATGAGTAACACCATCAGTTTTATGACATGGTATGAAATGTGCCATCTTAGAAAATCTATCAACAACCACAAACACACTATCACGTCCCTTCCTGGTTCTTGGCAATCCCAACACAAAATCCATAGAAATATCTTCCCAAGGAGCACTAGGAACAGGTAAAGTTAAATACAAACCGTGTGGATTTAACCGTGATTTAGCCTTTTGACATGTTGTGCAACAAGCAACAAATCTCTCCACATCTCTTCTCATCTTTGGCCAAAAGAAATGACCAGCAAGTATGTCCTCCATTTTCTTTGCTCCAAAATGCCCCCATCAAGCCACCTCCATGCGCTTCCTGCAGCAACAACAACCGAACGGAGCTAGCTGGAATGCATAGCTTGTTAGCTCTAAACACAAACCCATCACTAACGATGAATTTCTTCCATCCTTTCCCATCTTTGCAATGTAGAAACACATCTTTAAAATCAGCATCATTAACATATTGGTCTTTAATTGTTTCTAATCCAAAGATTTTGTAATCAAGTTGATTTAGCAAGGTATATCTCCTAGACAAAGCACCAGCAATAATATTCTCTTTCCCTTTCTTGTGCTTAATAACATAAGGAAAAGATTCAATAAATTCAACCCACTTAGCATGTCTACGGTTCAATTTCCCTTGACAATGAATATGCTTCCAAGATTCATGATCAGAATGAATAACAAACTCTTTGGGCCACAAGTAATGTTGCCATGTTTCTAATGTGAGAACAAGAGCATACAATTCCTTATCATAAGTAGAATAATTCAGAACTAGTCCGCTCAATTCTTTACTAAAATACGCAACAGGTTTGCCTTCTTGTAACAAAACACCACCCAATCCAAATCCACTAGCATCACATTTAAGCTCAAAAGTCTTAATAAAATCAGGAAGTTGGAGGAGGAGTGCATGTGTCAACCTATCTTTCAGCATGTTGAAGGAGTTCTCTTGTATTTTGCCCCAACTAAAAGGCACTCCCTTCTTCGTAAGCTCATTCAAAGGTGCAGCTGTTGATGTTTTAACCCAGCAACCTATCAAGGGAGTACCCGAGATAGTGTTTTGGTTGGTGGGTGTCGCCGAAATCAAGGAGTTGATGGTGATGCGGGAACACGATTTAGACAGGTTCAGACCGTTAGATCGCGTAATACCCTACGTCCGGTGTATTGTATCCTTGTATTCGATTGAACTTTTCTTGAGGGGGTCCCTGCCCACCCTTATATATCGGGGGAGTAGGGTTACAGGGTAGTCTTTGATATAAGAGCACTAGTCGGATACGACTACAAAGTCCTACTCTAACTCGACAGAGTAGTTTCCTTTATTCCAACTAGTCCTTCAGGAGTTCCAAGTAGTCTACGTTGCCCTGTAGCGTAGTCTTCATATCCTGATATGTCTCGAGTACGTCCCCTTGAGTGGGTCCATATAGATCTTTTGGTGAGCCCGGGGATGTATGGTTGACAAGCGCCCAAGTACTTTGTAGTCAAATGAAACAGTTTCGAGTACTCAGCAGACGTTGCTCGATTAGTCTTTGGTGCTCGTTGAGTACTTCTGTCGTGGCTAGTCTTCGAGTACCTAAATACTGTCATGCGGCTGGAAGGTACTCCTGCCCCATTCTAACATTGGTTTTGAGTAGTTTTAAGTCTTTATATGGAAGTGCGATGAAAATCGCACTCCATATAGAGTAGCCCCGAGCTTTAGGTTGAATCATAGAATCAGGCTGAGGGTCAAACTGAATTTGCTTCATCTTTCCTAAATCCCTGAAGAAAAAGAAAATTTTGTCCAACGGGTGAGGTGTATGCAGCCTCCAAGCACTTGATCGACTATGTCCAGGCGATAAAGGGGTCAATCATGATCAACGTGACTGTTGGACTTCGATCTCGCGATAAATCTTAAGAGTATCAGATTGTTGCGAGATTATCGTCTGCGTTCCCACAATCTCGGAGCTGTTTAGATCCATTGCGCTGTTATAAAAGATAAAGCCGGTAGCCTTCATGGGTTACGCTTCCAGCCATTCGCATCTGTTATTCTCCATCAGCCGCTACCACTTGCGCCGCCGCCACCACCATCAGCCGAAGTAAGCGACCTTAAGTGTCATAGTATTTTTCTCTTCCTCCCCTTACGCGTCCCGAGGTGATGCGTGTGAAGAAGATGGGGAAGAAGACCGACAAGTCTAAGGAAAAAGCCGTGGAAGAATTGATGAAAGATTCCAAGAAGGGGAAGGAGCCACAACTTCCTTCACCCAAATGTGGGCCAACCGAGCAGATCGCTCCACCAAATCAAGCATTTGCTTGGAAGATGTCCACCATGAAGAAGGAAGCAATCCAAGAGTTGGTGGATGAAAAATTGCTGCAGGAGAAGGTCGTCGTAAATTGGAGGTGCGCCTATGCCAATGCCTGGAACTTTGAGGCCCATCCGAAAGAGATAGTGATTTGGGCTCATTTTGTGGAGAGAGGACTTGCTGTTCCGACGTCGGAGTTCTTCAGAGGTATCCTCAACTTTTACGACATTCAGCTTGTTCATCTGAATCTCAACGGGATATTGCACATTGCAATCTTTGTGCATCTCTGTGAAGCATATTTGGGGATACAACCCTATTTTCAATTGTTTCGCAAGCTTTTTCGCTGCAAACCTCAGCCTAGCCAAGATAGAATGGCAGTACTCGGAGGTGCGGGATTTCAGCTGAGGGACTTCGATGTGTATCTGGAGTATGAGACTCCATTGTCCCATGGCGCCTGGAAAGAGAAGTGGTTTTACATCGAGAACCATGGGCCTCCAATGCCAGTGATCACCGGGTATCGCCCGAAGTACTCGAGCAAGTGGCTTGAAGAGTCTAGCATTGAAGATAGTCATCAGGTTTTCGAGTTGTTGCAGAGGATCACAGCATTGAACAAAGCAGGGCTGACTGGGATAAACATGGCAGCCAGCTTCTTGAAGAGAAGAGTGCAACCATTGCAGCTGCCCCAGACCTGGGGCTATGAGTACTTAGGCTTTGATGATCCATCACGGATGTCAGTTGAGAATATATCTAATGATACAGTTGAGGACTTGTTGGGCAAATTTTTCAAAACTTTCCAAGGAGTGCCCGAAGTTGATGAATCCATTCAGGAATTTGATAGATGGTATAAACCTAGAGAGGTAACTTACTTTCTTTTTGAGTACTCATAATTAGTAGTCGTTATGTTTGTCAAACAGTAATTCCTTATGCAGGAGTATGTTCTTTCATACTTGTCTCCTCTTTCCCCTGATGCCGATGGCATAAAAAATGCGAAATCTGTGCACTACGTGCGCTTTCCTGAAGATCCCTCAGAGGAGGAGGAGGATGGGGAATCTGAGCTGCTTGGTGATTTAGATATTGCGTCATCTGAGTACGAGTTGTCTAATCATGTTTCTGTGCAGTCTCAAGTTCTCAAAGGATATATATTTGGAACCGACACCTTGAAGCGTCCAGCGGGAGATGTTGGTGATGAAGAGGTCCAGGCTCCAATGCCGAAGAAAAGACGGACCATAGTGCATAAACAATCAATCAGCAAGCACTTGAAGATGTTCAAAGCTCCACCGCCGGTAATTACCTTTGCAGAAGAGCAATGTGCTGAAGTATGAGTACTTATATAGCTTCCTTGAGTAGTCGAAATGACTTGTTTTGATGTTTGTGTTTGCAGGTTGTTGATGATGCAGGTGAAGATATTGAGGATGCCATGGATGCAACGTATGGAGCTGCTGAGACTACTTCTGATGATGCAGTCACGATAGCTAAGGACGCGGATGCTAGTGTGATTCCTTTGGAGACATCTGCTGAAGATGCAGCCATGACGCCCAAGATGGCTACTACTCAAGTGGCAGTTGATCTTGAAGTTGCTAGTGGTGGAGCGGGCGACCCGTCAGAGACTTCCATAGGTGGAACTATGAAAACGCCCGAAGCAGTTTCTGACACCATTTTGCCTGAAGTCCCCGCTAGCGCTGAGTACACAAGTACTGGTAGTAGTCGCGCGTACATTGTCTCTGAGTTGGTTCTTTCAGGTCTTGGTGAAAACACCGAAGAGTTGCCACCCGTACCGGCTAGTGAGCCAGCTTCGAGTGTACAGCCAGTTCCTGTGGTGAAGAAACGCCATTGAGTTCCTCCCCGGTCCGCCAAGTTAGTACTCTGTTGTAATGGTTTGATTACCAACTTCATGATCAGTAGTCGCTTTCTTAATCTTGAATCGTGTTTGATATCAGGACTTCCGAGGATATTGTTCTCGAAGGGGTGAGCGCGGAGCAAGTTGAAAATCCATCAGGCACAGACTCTGCTACGGCACCCATTGTCGATTTGACAAGTGAAGACCCGGCGCAAACTAGTGACACAGGTGCAGTGACTCTCGCTGCCGCCATACTGCAGGATGTAATTTGTTCACTTGAGGATCTGGCGCTGCCAACCCCCGAGGTTGTCAATGACAATCCTCCCCCCGCAACCGAGATTGCAGTGACTACAACAGTGGCAAGTATCGAAGAGGGGGCTGTAGTAGTCTCACAGAGTGGCAAGGCATCTGAGGAAAATGTTGTGCCAACTGCTATGCTTGAGCAAGCGGCAAGCAAGAAGGTTTCTAAGGCTTGAGCTTCTTTTTCTCAACAGCTAGTCCTTACGCCGAGTGTGAGGGCTAGTGTGGCGGCCAAGGCTCCAAGGTTGTTGCAGAAAGTTAAAAAATTTTAGAGTCCCATGGAAGAGCTGCTGCCAATATCAGACTTCGTGAACTTGAATCAGCAGTTGATGGCTTATACTCAGGTGAGTTCTTAGTATTGTGTTTGAGTAATTAATTTTGTATCCTAGTGCCATTTGCACTCGTGAAGAGTACTAATTGTTTGATTATGTAGGATTTATATGAAAAATCTCGCAAGAATATCTAGGTTGTCTAGGAGTGGAGTGAGGCTGCGCGCCGTGTGGCGCAGTTGGAGAAGGACATTATTGAGGAGCGTCGTTGCACTATTGACTTCTTGAAGAAGTATGAAGATGTCGTTGAGTCCTTTCAAATTGAAATGCAAGAATTTGAAGTGGAGAGGAGCTGTATGACGACGCGCAACAAATCCTTGCAGCAAAAACTGGAGGGTGAGTACTTATACCCTTGACTTTTTGACCATAATGTTGTATTGTATCAGTTTCTCTGATTGCTTTTACTATTGCCCCTTCTAGAACTCAAAGGTTGGGAAGCCAAGCTCAGCGGCCAAGTGTTGGATTGGAGCAATGCTCATAGTCGTGTTGCCGACAAAAATGAGCAACTCAAAGCCCGTTTAGAGGAATCAGAGAGAGACCGTGAAAAATAGAGGAATATGCGTCAAGATTTCGTTGGCCGAGGCTATGCTTGCTATCAGAAGTCATGAAGCCTCTTTGAAGAAGAAGGAGAAAGATCTCAAAGAGTTATCCGATGTAGCACAGGCCTTTGTTGACGTGATGGAGCCCACCGAGGAAGGAGTAGAGTCCCGCCCCTTAATCACGAGATTGAGGGACGCACTGGCCCAGATCACCAATATGGCGAAGTCCGTTTGCAAGCAGGTGCTGGCGATCATAAAGTCCTTTTATCCAAAGGCAAACTTGGCTCTGGTCGCAGACGGTATCGCTGGAGATTGTAGCGATGAAGCGTACACGCAATATTTGGAGGATCTAGAGCCAGTCGCTGAGCGTGTAGCGGGCTTTATCAATTTGGAGTAGTCTCAGTTTGTTGTATTGACTTGTAATTTTGCCGATGACCTTTATGTATCTGAACAAGTATCTATTTTTTCTCTTCGGTTGTTGATCATTGTATATGTAGTGAGAACTTGCTTTCAAATCTCACAATGGTTAGTCTTTCGAGTAATCATTGAGTTGGCAGTTAGACTTCCATGTAGACCCCAATTGTTGTAGATGGTTGCGGAGAGCGTGCATGTGATTGTGGTAATCGTTGCATTATTGCTGTGAAGTTGCAAGGACACACGAGTGTACTATGAAGGACTTGACGGTTTGCGTCCTGAGTGATTCACATGCAAGCTTTGATTCTTCTCAGGCAGGCTTCACGTGGGTTTTGTCCTTGTGAAGGACAAGTCGAGTTACTGTGTAGTCATGGGTGTGCTATGCTGCCTGACCTTCCGACTATAAATAGCCCCCCTAGCTGCCGTTGCTGAAATATAGATCCGATTATAGCAATGGTTGGCCTTAGGTTGCTTTTCTTTGACAATAGCAAATTTCCAATGAGCGTCCCGGTGCTAGAAGATTCCTCGTAGCGAGGTTCCACATTCCCTCCACAAATCTCCTCACTAGGAGAGATGACTGCGATGCTAGAAGAATCCTCGTAGGAGGATTTGCCGTGAGCTCAGTCTTCCCCCCTGCTCTCTGGTAGTAACCGTGCTGGAGCTCACGAGTGAAGCATGATGAGCTTCATGGTCTTTATCCAGTTGTCTAGTCGAGGATGGAGGCGTGGTGCCGACTGCTCACTCTCTCTGCAACGTCTTGGGATGAGACTCAAGTACATGATGTGTACTTGAAGTCTAGTTCCGAGTACTTGTAGAGGGGAAAGGGTGTTGATGGAGGGCAGCGGGACTGGAGTGCACGGAAACCCAGTCTCTGTCTATGCCACCACCGATGGGAGGAGAAGGGCACAACTGCCTAGAGCGCAGCTTCCTTGCATGCACTCCCCACCTCTTGGTGTCTCTTCCTCCTGATCTATGAGTAGTGACTAGGCTCAAGTGTATCCTTGTGATATAATAAAAGCCTAGAACTTCTGTTGTAACTGCCAGTAGGCAGTTGCTTCCAGTTGTTGTTGTGCACTTATGTTGTACTCTGAACACTCCGACTTCTCAAAGTGGAGTTATCTGTTGTAATCCTGCAAAATTTTGTTAATATGAAGATTGCATGTGAAAAATGAAATGAGTAGTTTTGTGTACTCTTTATCTGTCTGTTGTGACAAACTGATGCCTATGGAACTGAATAGTTTGTGCAAACTTGTTAGCCAAAATAGCTCAAATTGCAGGTGTAAGCTACTGTATGAGTTGTAGAGAACTCGTATTGATTTGTGTTGACAAGTCAAAAGCAGAGTGTTAGGGCTCGTGGAGCTGAATAGCTCAAGATGTAGCTATCTCGCCTTTGTGAATTGCTAGACTTTTTGAAACAAGTTGAAGGCAAAGCGCAGAGGCTCATTGAGCTGAATAGCTTAAGTTGCAGCTGACCCGCCTTTGCGAGCCGCTAGACTTGTTGAAACAAGTCAAAGTTAGAGCGCAGAGGCTCGTAGAGCTGAGTAGCTCAAGTTGTAGCTGACCCGCCTTTGCGAGCCGCTAGACTTGTTGAAAACAAGTCGAAGTCAGAGCGGAGAGGCTCATAGAGCTGAGTAGCTCAAGTTGCAGCTGACCCGCCTTTGCGAGCCGCTAGACTTGTTGAAAACAAGTCGAAGTCAGAGCGCAGAGGCTCGTAGAGCTGAGTAGCTCAAGTTGCAGCTGACCCGCCTTTGCAAGCCGTAGTTGTAGGCAAAGATGAGTAGTCGGTAGTTGCCGATAGGAAATTTATTAATTAAAAATGAAAGATTGAGGCTGGTGTCCTGAGTATAGTGCTGCTTAGTCTGCTAACTATGGGTAGTAGCGACACAGGTGCTCAATGTTCCAGGAGTTTGCGACTTCTTCGCTGGAGAGTTGTTGTAGCCTGTACAATCCTGGTCCTATGACTTTGGACATGATGTAAGGCTTTTCCCATAGTGAGTTGAGTTTGTGTAGTCCCGTTGTGTCTTGAATGCACTTGAGGACCATGTTGCCATGTTGAAAGAACGTTCTTTGACGTTGCGATTGTGGTAACGGCGTAGTCATTCAAGGTATCTTGCTGACTATACGAGTGCTACACAGCGTGACTCTTCCAAGCTGTCGAGGTCTAAGCGCCTTGTTTCCTATGCTGCCCCTTCGTCATATTGCTCGACCATAGGGGACCTCCACATGACATCAGCAGGGAGTATGGCTTCTGACCCATAAACGAGGAAGTAAGACGACTGCCCAATAGGCTTGCACGGTTGAGTACGTAGCCCCAAGAGAACGTTGGATAGTTCTTTGAGCCACTTGCCTCCTTTGGTGTTGCCAATGTCATACAACCTTTTCTTGAGAGCTTCAAGTAACATGCCGTTGGCACGTTCAACCTGGCCATTGGCTCTTGGGTGAGCGACGGAGACGTAGCAAACGTCGATTCCGCTATTCTCGTAATACTCCCAGAATTCGTGATTGTTGAAATTTGAGTCAAGTCTATGATAATTCTGTTTGGAAAACCATAGTGGTGAACTATTTCATCCAAAAAATCGAGAACCTTGTCAGCCTTGGAGCAGGTGACTAGTTTTACCTTGACCCATTTGGTGAACATATCAATGGCGACGAGTACTCGATTGAATCCTCTTGGGGCTGTTGGGAGCGGACCAACCATGTCGAGCCCCCAGCATGTGAAAGGCCATGTTGAAGGTATGGTGATGAGTTTGTAGGTAGGGACATGTTGTTGCTTGGCAAAAAACTGGCAGCCTTGACATCTGCGGACTAGTTCCTCTGCATCTGCTAGCGTAGTTGGCCAATAAAATCCTACTCTAAAAGCTTTGCCTACTATTGTTCTTGAGGATGCGTGATTCCCGCAGATTCTTTATGTATTTCCTCAAAGATGTCCTTGCCATCTTCGCGAGTGACGCACTTCATGAGTACTCCCGAGGACGCTTCTCTTCTGTAGAGTTTATCTCCGACTAGAACGTAGCTTTTGCCTCGCCGTGAGATTTGTTCTGCCTGCTTCTTATCGAAAGGTAGCTTGTGCTCTTTAATGTAGTTGATAAAAGGAGTCCTCCAGTCTACTTCGATCATGATCATCTCTCGGTCAGGTTCTGGTGGACCCTTACTGGTGGTTGCTGAATTCATTTGTTCTATTATGGACAGCTTGCGAAGTTCATGAATGAAGATGCCTGCTGGAACTTCTGTGCATGTTAAACCCATTTTGGATAAAACATCGGCAGCAACGTTGTTGTCGTGGACCACATGGGGAAATTCGAGGCCTGAGAACTTGTTCTCTAGCTTACCGACTTCTTTGCAGTATGCGTCCATGTTTTTCTTGTTGTGGTCCCACTCGTCGTTGACTTGGTTGATGACTATTAATGAGTCATCGTAGATTAGTAATCTTTCAATGCCCAGTGAAATTGCTAGGCGAAGACCGTGTAGAAGTGCTTTGTACTCGACTTCGCTATTTGACGCTTCCCAAAAGATTTAAAGAGCGTACTTGAGTTGTTCGCCTTTTGGGGATATTAAGAGTACTCCTGCACCAGCTCTCTCAAGCTTGAGAGATTAGTCGAAGTACATGACCCAGTATTCAGGGTATTCGACCTGTGTAGATAATTGGTTTTCCCTCCACTCAGCCATGAAGTCGACCAGAGCTTGGGACTTAATTGCTGTTCTGGGTTTGGATTCCAAGGACAATGCTCTGAGTTCCACTAGCCATTTGAGATTTTGCCCATGGTGTCCCGATTGTGGAGGATTTCACTGAGAGGAAAATCAGTGATGACGGATATGCTGTGTTCCTGGAAGTAGTGTCGTAATTTCCGCGAAGCGAGTAGTATGGCGTAAAGTAGCTTCTGGACCAGCGGGTACCGTGTCTTGGAGTCCGAGAGTACTTCACTGATAAAGTATACTGGTCTCTGGACTTTGTAGATGTGGCCTGGTTCAAACCTTTCGATTACTATTGCAGTGCTGACAACATGAGTGGTTGCAACGATGTACAAGAGCAAGTCTTCATTTGGTGTTGGAGGTGTGAGGATCAGTGGCTATGGTAGGAAGTCTTTCAGTTGTAATAGAGCCTTATCCGCCTCCTCTGTCCATTGAAACTTGTCTTGTCGCTTGAGTAATTTGAAGAAAGGTAGACCCCGTTCTCCAAGTCTTGATATGAATCTGTTTAGGGCTGCCATGCAGCCTGTGAGCTTCTGCACATCTTTTACGCCGGATGGGGCTTGCATATTAGTAATGGCAGAGATTTTCTTAGGGGTTGCTTCGATGCCTCGATGGCTGATGATGAACCCGAGTAGTTTCCCCGATGGTACACCAAAAACGCATTTGGTAGGATTGAGTTTCCATCAGAATGCTCGCAGGCTTGTGAAAGTTTCTTCTAAGTCTGCGATCAGATCATCTGGATTTCTGGTTTTGACTACTACATCATCCACATAGGCTTCTACGTTGCGGTGTAGTTGTTTCTTAAAGTACATTTGAATTGCATGTTGATAAGTCGCACCTGCGTTCTTCAGCCCGAAGGATATTGTCTTATAGCAGAATGCTCCGAAAGGGGTGATGAATGCAGTTTTGGCTTGGTCTTCTTCCTTAAGTGCTATCTGGTGATATCCCGAGTAACAATTGAGGAAACATAGTAGTGCGCATCCAGCTGTGAAGTCGACTACTTGGTTGATTCTAGGAAGCCCAAAGGGATCTTTGGAGCAATGTTTGTTAAGGTCTGTGTAGTCAACACACATCCTCTACTCGTTGTTATTCTTCTTTAGAACTAAAACTGGGTTGGCTAGCCAATCAGGGTGGAAAACTTCTTTTATGAAGCCTGCTGCAAGTAATTTAGCTAGCTGTTTCTTAGTTGTGTCTCTTCTATCTTGGGCGAATCTTCGTAGTCGTTGTCTTTTGGGAGTACCTTTAGGATTGATGTTGAGTGGGTGCTCGATTAGTTCCTTGGGCACACCTGGCATGTCGGCCGGTTTCCACGTGAAAATATCTCGGTTTTCTCGAAGAAAACCGATGAGCGCGCTTTCCTATTTAGGATCGAGCCATGTTCCGATCAGGGCTGTTTTGGATGAGTTGCCAGTCTCGAGGTCAATGGCTCTGAAGTCCTTGTCATTTGCTGGCTTGACTTTAGTAGCTCCCGACTTGTTCTCTGGAATTTCGAGTTCTGCCGGGATGAGCTTCTTTGACCCAGTGAAAACTTGTTGCGTGGAGCTGGGAACTTGAGTAGTCACGGCTACCTCAACAGCTTCCATGTCGCATTCATATGATCATCACAGGTCTCCACGAAGAGATAGTTCTCCTTTCGGTCCGGGCATTTTTAGTAGCAAGTACATGTAGTGTGGGATGGCCATGACCTTGGCTAGGGCTGGTCTTCCAAGGATGGCATGGTAAGAAGTCTCGAAGTCAGCCACCTCAAACTTGATGTACTATGTACGGTAATGCTCTTTGGTGCTGAAGGTGATACAAAAGATGACTTGTCCTAATGGGATAGCTGCGTTGCCTGGGATGATTCCGTAGAAGGGAGAATCCATTAGGGTAAGCATCTCAGTGATGTCGAGGCCCATCTTGCTTAGAGTCTTGGCGAAAATGATGTTGAGTCCACTGTCGCAGTTGATGAGTACTTTGGTTAGTCTTGAGCCTGCGATAACTGGGTCTAGTACCAGAGGGAAACGCGCTGATACTGAGAAGTTGGTCCATTGATCCTTTCTACTGAAGGTAATGCGTACCTCAGACCATTTGAGAGGTGTGGGGGTGGCTGGTTCGATAGCCATGATTTCTCTAAGTACTAATTTGTTGGATCGCTTAGAGGTAGTGCCTGGAATTCCGCCAAAAATGATGTTGACAGTTTTAGACATTGTCTAGAACTTATCTTCGCCATCTTCAGTTTCATCCATCTTACCCTTACCTTGACGTTGGTGGGAGGTTCTGGCAACTCTTGCATAACTCTGCGAAGGCTGTAGCAGTCTATTGCAGTGTGCTTGCTGTGTGGGTGCCGTGGACATTGTTTCTTGAGTAGTTCATTGAATGAAGGGCCATCATTTCATTTGTTTGGTCCTTTCTTGCTTGAGTTTGACATTGCTGCAATGGTATTGTCTGGTTTACGCTTGCGATTCTGATTGCCTAAATAGTTGTTTCAGTGATCGCCGTTCCAGTTTCTATCTTGTTCTTGATTGTTACCTTGGTTATTGTTGTCACGTCTGTGATTGCGATGTAAGTCAAACCTTTCGTGTTCCTTATCTTCTTGGTCTACCCATGAATGAGCCATAATTTTGAGTTCTTTGACATCCGCTGGATGGCGTCTCCAAAGTCTTGGAACATGCATCGGTCCCAGAGGCTGTTTTGAAAACATTCTATCATGTCTGCTTCTGAGATGTCGACAATTGTAGCCTTTTTGTCGAAAAAACTGTATAGGTAGTTGCATAGGGATTCATCCTTTTGCTGCTTAACCTGAGCCAAGTCAATTCTATTGTCAGGGCGCTGCATAGCTCCGGCATAGTTGCTTGTAAAAACTTTCTTTAGATCAGACCATGAGTCAATGGAGTTAGGCTTCAAAGATTCGAGCCAAGTTTGTGGCACGGGTTCCATGCAAACGAGAAAATAAATGACCTTTGTATCATTGCTTCCGCCTGCAGCTTGGACTGCTAGTGAGTAGCAGCGGAGCCACTGGACTGGGTCTTGTTTGCCATCATACTTAGTAATGCCCATTGGTTTGAATTTCTCTGGAAGAGTAGTCTTCATGATTCGTCTTATAAAAGCGGGGAAGTGGTCATTGTCATCACCCTCAGCTTCACATTCACGGCGGCGATTGTTAATTATATCTCGAGCATCACGGTTGTGATTTAATGTTTCTCTAAGATCACTGATGTACGAGGGCTCTGGATTAGCTCTGTAGTGACGTGGGCCTTCCACGGAGGCTGTACGACTACCTTCGGCTGCATCCCTATGTCATCTTGGAGCTTCGAGTACGCCCCTATGTTGTCTTGGTTCTTCATGTGGTTGGTTTGAGTGTCTTGCATGGTCTCTGCTATCACATGGTGACTTGGGTTGCGAGGCACGGATGGTATTGGTGTTTCCTTGTCGAGGAGTTTGTATGCGTGTTCTACCAAGTATGACAAGAGATCGTTGTATTTGTTCGGAGGCATTGAACGGGCGATAAGGTCAATAGAGGCGATAGTGGCAAGTGGCGTGTTATGTTCTCGTGTTTGTACTACTTCGAATGCTCTGTTAAGGTTCACGATGGGAAGTCTTGCGGCTAGAAGTCGATGACGTTCTGCTCTCTGAGTGTTTATTGCTCTTCTTTGAGTTCTCTGGCTGCTAGTTTCACCCTCCAGGGCATTAGCTGATAATTCATCTTGGGAGACTACTTCGACTTGTCTTTCCCGACGAGGAGTTCTCTAATGTTGGTATTGATCGCTGGTTCCTGTTCCATCAGCTGGTGAAACAACAACAAAGAGCTCTCTATCTGGAGAATAGCTTCCAAAGCTGGATGTTATGACCTCAATGGAGCCATCTTCTTCACGGATCGGTGAGAATGGAATACCCTCTTTGTATGGGAAGATATCCAAGTATGCAACGAGGCGTGTCCTGGGCAAGGAAAGATGGCCTCATGCCTAGCTAGTAGACGAATTTGCCTTGCAGTGTTGATGTGATTACCAAGCCCTGCTGCAGACCTGATAAGGGGAGTTCTTCAAGAGAGTCCGAGTCATGGTCATGGTTCACAGTTGACTCCAGTTCGGATTGGACTTGGGATAGAGCTTTTTGATGAACGGTGACCGTGTTTCGGAGTCCGAGCGGGAATTGGCTTGGAGTTGTATCCGGTCCACACGATGGCTGAAATGCCTGCTCGCGCGAACTAGTCCGAGTTGTGGTCGGACCCGGTGTTGTTCAGATCGAAAAATTCGAATTTCTTGACGAAATCTTCCGCCTCATGTTGACAAGAGTTTCTGCCAAAATGCTTCTTCTCAGGTTCTTTGATGAAGCAGCATTGGAAACCTCCAATGCCGTCAGCGATGCAGAGCCAGGAGCTGAAAATGAACATTGCACCCGCTTCGAACACGAATGCAGGCTTAATGATGACTGGAGCCATTGATCTCGCGCATAGAATTTTGGCGACTTTCCGTACCTGGTGCGCCAGCTGTCGATGTTATAACTCGGCAACCTATCAAGGGAGTACCTGAGATAGTGTTTTGGTTGGTGGGTGTCGCCAAAATCAAGGAGTCAATGGTGATGCAGTAACACGATTTAGACAGGTTCGGGTCGCTAGATCGCGTAATACCCTACGTCATGTGTGTTGTATGCTTGTATTCGATTGAACTTATCTTGAGGGGGTCCCTGCCCGCCCTTATATATTGGGGGAGCAAGGTTACAGGGTAATCTTTAATACAAGAGCACTAGTCGGATACGACTACAGAGTCCTACTCTAACTCAGCAGAGTAGTTTCCTTGTATTCCGACTAGTCCTTCAGGAGTTCCCTGTAGTCTATGTTGCCCTATAGTGTAGTCTTCATGTCCTAATATGCCTCGAGTACGTCCCCTTGAGTGGGTTCGTACAGATCTTCTCGTGGGCTCGGGAATGTATAGTCGACAACAGCAATGGTGCTGAAGTCCTTCACAAAATAGCGGTAGAAACTAGGAAGTCCTAGGAAACTCCGCACTTGTGTGATAGTCTTTGGTATAGGTCATCCCTGTATAGCTTCTACTTTAGCTTGATCAACCTCAATTCCCTGTGGAGTCACAACATAGCCAAGAAAAGACACCCGATCGGTGCAAAAGGTGCAGTTCTCAAGGTTACAAAATAAACGTGCATCTCGTAAAGCATTAAAAATAGCACGTAAGTGATCAAGATGTTCATCCATAGATTTGCTGTAAATCAATATATCATCCAATAAAAGCACGCAGAACCTTGTTCATTAATCCCATTAAAATACTAGGTGCATTAGTTAACCCAAAAGGCATGACTAACTATTCATATAAACTAAATTTAGTTTTGAAAGCAATTTTCCATTCATCTCCCAATTTCATACGAATCTGGTGGTACCCACTACGCAAATCAACTTTGAAAAACACAACAACACCACTCAGTTCATCAAGCATATCATCCAAACATGGAATAGGGTGTCGATACCGAATGGTGATATTATTAATAGTTCTACAATCAACACACATATGCCATGTTCCATCTTTCTTAGGTACTAAAATAACCGAAACAACACAAGGACTAAGGGACTCATGCAGATAACCTTTGTCGAGTAGTTCTTGCACTTGTCGCTGAATTTCTTTCATTTCCTCCGGATTTGTTCTGTATGGCACACAATTTGGCAAAGATGCACCAGGAATAAGGTCAATTTGGTGCTCAATCCCTCGTATTGGTGACAGCCCCGCTGGTATCTCACTTGGAAACACATCAGAATACTCCTGCAAAACGTTAGCAACAACAGGGGGCAAACAATGTTGCATATCATAAATTGAAATCAAATCATCCTTGCATACCAAAGCATAGGAAACAGAAGTGGAAGCAACCAGTTCATTAATATCAGATTTAGTAGCAAGCAAGCAATGTCCTTTCAATCTTATCTCATCTTTCTTACTACTAACAGATTTGGTATTTTTATCGCTATCAGTTTTAGTTTTTGTAGCTTTAGCAACATCATCATGCACAATAGCTACAAGCGACATCGGAAGCAAAATAATTTTCTTATCATGGTGTATGAGAGAATACTAATTTGATCTACCCTGATGCATACAATCCGTATCAAATTGCCATGGTCTACCTAGCAGAATATGACAAGCTTCTATAGGCACAACATCACATTCAACAACGTCATGGTATGATCCAATAGCATAAATAATTCACACCAGTCTCGTTACCTTAACCTTGAGCCATCGAATGTGATATAGATGGGGGTGCAGTTTGGTTGTAAGTGCAAGCTTCTCCACCATATTGCTGCTAGCCAAGTTATTGCAGCTACCTCCATCAATGACCAAACGGCACAAACACTCTTTAATGACACACTTTGTTTGAAATAGTGTATGCCGCTGATTTTTCTCCATCTTCTCCATTTGTGCACTAAGCACACGCTGCACAATAAGGCTCTCATAATGATTTGCATCCTCTGCACCAATCCGCTACACTGGTTGTTCCTCACTACCTGCATGGTCAGCAGCAAGCAAAGCGAATGTATCTTCATCAAAATTACTAGCAGAGGAATACCCACCATCTTTTTTGACCACCAAAACACGCTTGCTAGGATAGTCACGCTGCACGTGTCCAAACCCCTTGCATCGATGGCACTGAACATCTCTTGTTCTACCTGTGGATGCAACCGAAGAGTTACTAGTGACTGGTTTCTGGACAGTCTTGATTACTGAATTTGTGGGAGGAGCACATTGCTTGTCGCTGGACGGAGGTGGTGGTGCCGACCGACTCGAGGAGGGAGAGGGTGGAGGTGCACGTCCGGTCAAAGAGGTAGTCATGTGTGGCTGCCATGATGTAGATTTTCCTGCAGAAATATTAGTCTTGGAACTAGCATGTCGCCCCTGCACTTCCCTTTCAGCTTTACAAGCAAGATGAAACAAATGGGTTATGTTAGTACAATCTTTATAAGCAAGGATGTCCTGAATTTCACGGTTTAAACCACCCAAAAATCTAGCCATAGCAGGTTTCTCATCCTCCTCTAAGCTACAATGCAGCATACCCATTTGTAACTTCTGATAATATTCTTCTCCACTTTTAGCATCCTGTCTCAATTGTTGCAACCTATTTAACAGATCACGTGCATAGTAAGAAGGAACAAATCTAGCTTGCATGACATGTTTCAAAGCATCCCATGTTTGTGGCATGTTATTAGGATTTTTCTTGCCATGTCCTATCCACCAAACAGAAGCAAAACTAGTAAACTCACTAGTAGCAGCCCTAACACGTGTATTTTCAGGAAATTCATAACATACAAACTTTTGATTAACAACAATTTCCCAAGTAATGTATGCATTAGGATCATATTTACCATCAAAAGGATGTATCTTAAATTTTATCTTACTGAAAGCATCATCATTATTATGTACCTCGCGTCGTCGGTAAGCACTCATACCTCTTCGATTATTACGTAGCCGTCGGCGATCATGAGCACTTGGTCATCTTGTTTAGTATCAGCATCCTAATTGTCCTCGACACAGTCATCCTTCTTGTTATCTCCATCATGCCCATTAGTGGTTTTGGCATGCATCTCATCAAAGCGCCTCAAAATAGCAGCAAGACTTTTGTCAATACGAGCGACCGACGTCTCCAGCCCTGTAAGCTTGGTGTTGTGGCAAGCTGCGTGGCCTCCAACTGCCCAATCTTCTCATTTGTCACCTGCAAATCATCATCAAGCCCTTCCACATGCCCATTCTCTAGCTTTTCAAAATGTTGTATGCCTTTGGTGCGGGGAGAATGTGGCATATTCTGACTATCATTTGATTCTATCATAGTTAGACAAACAACGGCAACAAGAAAACAAGTGAAGAAATAAAAACCCTACAACTATTAGGATGTAGCTACTGCAAGGCGCTCACTCTCAACCTGTTACACAAGCTCTTACTAATTCTTACCTTGCTCAACAGGAGGGGATGGCAACCAACAAGTTTGCAACCATCGAATGAAGTGTACCGATACCGCAACAACAAGACTTGTCAAGCTGTAGTCGAAATATGTGGAGCTGTAGGTGGGCTGAAGCAAGGAAGTACTAGCACCACGTTAGTCACCAAAGTAAGCTGAATAATCATTCAACGGTGGTACTGTGCTGGTCCTAACCTAGACCGTGCTAGAGATGCTAGTCTGGACACAAAAGAAGTCACAACACACCACCGGAAAAAAATAGAGAAGCACAAAGAACAACCCCTTTTATTCATGTTTCTTTCTTTCTTTTCTTCTTTTTTCTATTTTTTCCTTTTTTTTCCAGGGGATCCTCAAATCTGATTATATGAACAAAAAGACTTCACAAGAGTCACACACTACACATACTTTTTCCGAAAGGACAGGGGTATTCCGGTAAAAAAAATACTCTCTCTCTCTCTCTAAGAGTAAACCGAACCAAAATGTATATATGCAGGACGTGAAGAGTTTGAGTATAGGTAGGACTACTGTTGCATAAAGATGTACTCAGATTCGGACTCAAAACAGTAACAAGGCAGCTGTCAATTCGGACTCAAAATCGATTCCAACTCGAACTCAACACCACGTGGGATTCGGTCTCAAACAAACTCATATTCCTACTCGGACTTGAACACAAGGATGTATTCGGATTCAGCCAATACAAGGTTTATATGGTAGCACATGGCTATGACTAGAACGTGACAAGAACTCGAAACTCTAAAGGACTAAACCTAAGACTAGCAACTCGACACAATCGATGCAACCGAAAACTCAATAAGTCCTAACTAAGCAATGCTAGCAAAGGCTCAAAGGGTTTCTAGGATTGTGGCTAAACTAATCTACTATTTTTTGGAGCTTTTCTGGACTATAGGAAAAATTAAAACAGCAAAGGATTGGAAGTCTCTCACCGATAAACCTTGCTCTGATTACCAACTGATAAGAACCCGCTAGGGTTGATTCTCGATCTTTCGATGAGAGGGCGTGGGATAACTCGATTGGTGGATGGAGATGACGTTCATGGCTTGACTACAACCTTCCAAGGACGCTGTGCCTTAGCAACCGATACACTATCTCCAATGGTTGCCGCGATCTTGTGGAGCGCGTCACCCGGCCACTAGGGCACTCGTCCTGCAAGCAATCAAAGAACTAGCAAGAACAAGTATAACAAGTACTGAATTTACTAGATGTAGATGAAGGTTTCAAACTCAATCTCAAAAATGGTGGGTTTTTGAAGATAAGAAGACAGGTGGCTGATCCAGCACGTGCACTTACAAGCAAGTAGCAGAAGCTAAACTTAATCTAAACAATACCCAACCGTTCTTGGTGGCGGCTAAGGGGTATATGAAGGTAAGAGGATGACCACCAGAGTGTTAGGGTTGTGCTCCAACACTAGGACACATCCCTAATGGACCTGACTTGATACACGGTCCATTGGGCCAAAATAAGGTGATGCAGCACCTTTGGACAGAAAATCTCTCGGTAGTAATTCGGTCATTGCGGCTGCCTCAGAACAGGTATAGACTTGAGTCCAGATCCATATGAAAATAGACTTCATAAGGATTCCATGAAGTACTTGAATGCCCCAATCCGAGTCCGTATACGACCGTGGTGACCATCTCAAGTTGGTGTTATCCTGCAGTCTGAATCCAGCCTGCGCGAATCCTTTTCTCTTTTGGTCTTCCCCCTGGTTCCTAACCAAAACAAGAGTGCACGCGTCTCCATGGTCTAAATATGATAGACATGAACTTTATCATTAAGTTGACGAGCATGGGCGCGAGTAATAGGACCAGAAACTGATACTTGTGTCGGCGTGGATGTATCGTTGATAGTGATGTCCTCATCAAGCTGGACCGAAGGTGACGACGAACGGGGGCAGAAAAGCCCTAGGTCGATCGGCCTGGGCACCTCCAAGCCGATTGGCTTGGGAGGTTCCTTCCTCCTTTTGGTGGCGGTGGATGGTGTTTGCGTGGTATTTTCTCCTCTCTCTCTCTCTCTCTTCTTTCTCTCCTGCTCTTCCTTGAAGTCCATGATGGGGTATTTATAGTCTCCCATAAGCGGCAGCTCCTGGTCAATGTCGGTGAAAAAACCCTAGAGATCATCGTAGACTTCACACTGAAGAAACGGGAGGTCGACCAGGCCCTGAAATTGGCCAGGCCGATTAGCCCAGAGGGTCCCAGGCCGATTGGCCTGGGTCCTCCTAGCCCTTCTAGTCCTTTCCTTCTTCGTGCTGGCTTTCCTCGACAACCCATGTCCAAATATCCATTAAGCTCTTTATTCAAACCCCTTGATTATGTCATATTTCCTATTATAATGCAATATACTCCAAAATACAACACATATGCAATAATGGGGTAATTTCAGGTGCCAACTGGCAGGTTAGTATAAGATTAAGTATGAAAATACTAGTTAAATAACATTAAAAGTGTGTCAATAACGAGTGTCAACAGTGTGCCCACCGAAGAAAAAAACAAGCTAGCGAAGCTGTTGGGCTGATGTTGATGTTGGGGTGAAACTGGACACGCTGACCACGAACAAAGTTGGCACGCTCCACGTTGGCCAAGTTGACCGATGACGAGCCAAATGAAGTCGCAAACAAAGTCACGGATGAAGAGAAGCGAAGTCGTGGGATCACTCTCCGAAGTTAGTTCTCGTTCCTCTTAAATTATATCTCTCTTTTCAATATTATATTTTTTCAGTCAAACACGCGGCGGGGTGCCAAATGTTGGGGATTTGACTCCGCCAAACAGGAGAAGAGAGATATAAAAGAGAAATGAAGTCACAACTTAAAGGGAGCATGGAGTGCCCAAGGTGAGTCCCCTCCTCAATATAGAAGAGGATGGGGTGGCAATTAGCCCCTAAGCCTCTGGTAGGTACAAAATTTGCAACTAAGCCTTCCGACCTTTACATGGACCTTTACATGGGCTGAAAGGTGGGGGTGCCATGCGAAACCCTTTTCGCGAATAGCGCCTAGCCGCCGCCGCCGTCCACCCCCACGTCGAGCTGCCACTACCCACTCCACTCACGCTGAGCTACGGCCGCAGCCGCCGTCCTTCCCTGCGGGGCCACTGCTGCCGTCCACCTCTGCGCAGGGTCGCCGCCGCTGCCTGTTGCCTCAACAGTGTGCTCGGAGGTGCTGCTGCCAGCGGCGGAGCGGAAAAGAGAAGGAAGAGAAGAAAGAGAAAAAGAGAAGAGAACAAAGAAAAAGCACCTAACATGTGGACTCACTGCCATGTGTCGTCCACATCAGCAATGATCAATTATGAATGGAGAGAAAAAGAGGAGAGAACAAAGAAAAAACACCTAACATGTGGACTCACTGCCATGTGTCGTCCACATCAGCAATGGTCAATTATGAATGGTTTTGACAGTTCAGTGGTAAAAAATTCCTGGTTTTGGAATTGGAAGACCAAACTCAAATGGAGGCAATAGTTGGATGGTCAAAAATAATCTTTTCTTAATTTATTATGTTATAAGAAAGACTGTGGGGGAGTCCCCGTAGCGCTTAGAGGATATTTACTCCACATAGTGCTTAGAGGATATTTATAAAGTTTATGAAATACTTACAACATAGAGAGGGGGACTAATATTGCGCTATCGTGACTACTCGTTATGCTGAACCAAACCCCACCTAAATTCAGTTTGTGTTATCTCACAGATCGGAGTATTCGGTAACATACCCTAGGCAACTGAGAACAATTCTAGTACTCCGCAGCCTTCCTATGCTCCCGTACTCCCGAAACTCGATATCAGCCTTCAGATTGAATATGGACGTGTAGGATCTGGACGATACTTACACAAGCGTACAATTTGTAAATAACCCGCCTGAATAAATCCCACCATTATCAACTGAGTCCAGTTCCATGGTGCATTTAGTGAAAGACCCCTAAATTCTTTCTCCTTCTCATTTCAAGTCCACTGAAGCTGTTGTCCGTCTCAATGGAAGGCGATTTTGGGCACCGGCAGCCGATCTCCTCCTCCACTGCCAACTGGAGGCGGTGCCACCACGGTAGTTTCCCCTCTCACTCCCGCAGTCCCACCATCCATTCCTCCCCCCTCCCATTCCCCATCTTTCTGCCCAAAAATCCCTAATCGTGCTCCCTAACATGAAGGCAAGGGAATGGAGAAGGCACACTTGGTGGAGGATCATCACCTGAGCAGGGCCGGCGAAGATCCGGGAAGGGCGAACCTGCTTCCCTGATTGTCGTAGCTAGTTGGGAGGCTACAAGCGAGAGCAAGCAAGCAAGCGAACAGGAAGGCCGTGGAGTAGAGGGTGAAGAGGCTGAAAATGTGGTGGAATTTCTCACAGATTTGGCTCCAGCTCCGGTGGAAGTAGTCGTTCCCCTAGCAGCTGACGAGAGAAAGTCCGGAAGGTGAACAGACTCGGTAGGGAGTCAGGGAGAGGACCTGCAATCAGAAAGTATACTATGCTACTTCAGGGGGCTAACCAAGAAATGTAACGTCTCCACCAGAGGGCCTACTAAAAGTTTCCAAAGCAATTGGACTGGCCAGATCTTGGCCGTCCATATTTACTCCAACGGATGAAGTTAGCCAGGAGTACGGGAGCACCTGGAGGCCTTGGAGTACTAGAATCGTTCTCCAAGGCAAGTTTGTTAGCTACACATTTCGTAACGTGTCCACTTTTGTAAATCACAGTAAGAAAGACTCTTTGATTCTCCGTGACTCCCAAATAATTCAACCAGATGGTGATCCCAACATATCATACACTACTGAAATTATCATTTCATTTTGATATTGAAACCCTTCATAGATTAACGTCCAAGTTTTTTAAGATGGAGGATTCATTTTTAAAAGCTCTGTAAGCCTATAGTATGAGTTCTTTGGTGAAAAATTCTACTAGTATGAATTTTCGTAGAAATCAAAATCTGGGAGAGGCAGATGACTGATGTTAACGCACCGACAGGTGGGATCCACATGTGGGGGCTCCGGGCGTCAGCGAGGTAAGTGAAAGCCGCTCGGTTCGCCCACCAACCTGTTGCGGCCTGCGGGAGCGCTTGCTGCCTGTCCTCTTTCGATTCCGTTCCTTTCCCTTCCCTTCCGTGGGCGCTGCGATGAGATGCTGGCGCTACTGATGCTGCTGCGGCGGCGAGGAGCTCACCCCAACGCCGACGAGCAGAACCACCACCACCGGATCTAAAGCCCCCTTGCCTCCTCGTCTCCCCCTCTCCACGCGTAGGGCGTCGAGCGCATCGGGGCGGCGAGCCTGCGACGCCGGCGGCGGCAAGCCCCCGCTGGGGCAGTGAGCTCGCCCGCGGCAAGCCTGCGTTGGGGCCGCGAGCGCGTCGTAGGCAGCGGGCTCGCGCCGCAGAGAACCCGCTTCGGGGGAGGGGAAGCGCGTCAGCTGCCCTGCTTCCCGCCTGCGGGAAGACAAACCCCCTCAGGTCAGCAGCGTGACGCTGTCAGCCTCAGCTCGATCCCATCAGTGGCCATTAAGGAATCTGGCTTCGATTGAGCCGATTGCGGTCGTTGTATTGACAAATTCGAAGAGCAAGTGGATGGGCTCTTTTGATTTGTTCAATTTTGATCGCCAATTTCAGCTAAAAACCTTTTTTTTTCTTTCAGTTCTTCCACTCCGGTGCTTCAGAACAAGAGTAAGAAGACCATGGCGATGCGGGGCGTCGATTTCAAGTGGTGCGTCTCACCCCTCTCGTCTCTCCGCTTCTTCTCTAATTCGTTCCCTCTTTTAATTTGGAGATCCCTGTCAAATCAACCCTAGCTAGTTAGTTGGACAGTTAGTGCGGTTGGCTGATTTGAGAGACTGGGTTTGCGATTGATTGCAGGTACGACGGGTTCTTCCTCTCCATGCTCGCCACTAGCGTGTATCCTACTTCACCCACTAATTCCCTGACCAACTTCATCCAATTTTTTATTTCGTTGCTTATGCTATTCCTTAATAATCATCCAATACATGTTTAGAATCATCGTCTCCATAAATTGGAAGAGGTATCGCCTATGTGCCCATCCACTCCATATTTGGATAGTGGTCAGATTCCTGTCCTGCCCCAGTGTTTCTTTTTTTCATTCTACTTGAAGGATTAGTATCTCAGTTTTTACTACTCATGTGTGGATTGATTCTATTTTCGTTCATTGTTTCTACTGCCTGCTTTCCACAGGTGGACTACACCACTGTCTTCATCTTCCGTCTGCTGATGTTTCTCGATAATGGTCTTGCTGCAGGGATGGGATTGTGAGTCATTTTAAACCTACTCCCCCAACGCTTTGGACTCTTTTCTTAATTCGAGAAAGTATTGGAATACAAACTAATTTTGTCATGCAATTTAGCATGTTGCATTCACTTGTGCTCTTCTTTGGTCGCCCAAAGCCGTAGTTGAGCATTATGGTCTCACTGCTTTGCCAGCCACTGAAAAAGCTAACAAGGCAAGAAAATTGTTCTTGATGACCTCACCAATGCGAATCACAGACAGACCTTGATTGCAACCTCGATCCTGTCTTGGTTTAAACTAATCAAACCGTTAGTCCTTTAGAAACTCTTAGTGGAAACAAGATTACGGAGATGCATAAAGCTAGATAGATACCCTCGGTTCTGTGCGATTTATCACTAGGATAGTCTGTTGCTCACATGGTCATATCTCTCTGAATAGTCTGCAGATCCAGTGGATGACACTCTAACTTATGGTCAGGCTATTTAGAATCGATAAAAGTATTGTGCTCCTTAAGCTATCTCAATTTTGTTTTGTCTGAAGTACTCTCGACTTTCTATCAGCTAATGGAATATTCTAAATTCGGATATCTCAGTTTTCTGATATGTGTTGTTTGAAAATTGAAATGAAACCTGTTAATGGCATATTCTATGTGATGCAGGCGATTACTTTCAAATGCATGATTCTAAGATTTGAGTTGCAGTATTCTTTTCATCAAAGTAATTATGTAACACATAGCCATTTACGATTTGTCTAGGTGCATGGGAGGTTCTTGATCTTCCATTTTCCTACCATATTAATTGCTACTTTATGTTTTTCATTCGCATACAGTTGTTTTAAGTTTCTAAGCTTTGTCTTATTTGTCCGCCCCACAACCAATGACTAACTGAACTTTGCAGAAGTATGGCTGTCAGTTAATTCTTTTGTATATTTTTGTGTTTCAAACTGTAGAGACCTCGGATGGCAACAGAGATATGCTCGCTTTTGTGGAAGAATAGTTGTCCTCTCAGTTCTTGTACTACTTCTCTACCCCTTTCTTTGGGTTTGGACTGTGATAGGAACATTGTGGTTTAGCACTGCAAGAAGCTGCGTGAGTTCTGATATTCTTGATATAGGTATTATTTGTATCACTATATATGTGAATTATACTAAATGCACATTTCCTCTGTAGTTGCCTGAGGAAGGACAAAAATGGGGCTTCCTGATATGGCTGCTGTTCAGTTACTGTGGGCTCGCCTGTATTGCTTGTGTTGCTGTTGGAAAGGTATTACTGTGAAGTTCGTATATACATTTTGAAAATGCTTATCTAACAGTGGTATTACATATGCCCTTCCTACAAAAATAATAGTTTATTTAGTATGGTGATGCTGTTAATGGAGTTAGTTCTGCTGCCCATCTTTATTGAATTGGGCATGCATATTGCGACTTGATCTTACTTGGACTGAAATTGTTTAGCTTAAGTTCAGTGCGCGTAAACTGTAAAGAATGTTTATATCCATGATACATTCACATCTGCTGTTCATCAGCTAGAATAATATTGAGCTACTATGTGGATAAAGATTATGTGCCTCATTATTAGTATTAGTTCAGAAGGGACACTGATGGGTTCTATTCTAATGGGCATAACTGTACTGGTCTGAACTGTGTGCTATGAGCTTGGATGCTTCATTGGATTCTTTAAAAGGATGAAGTGTTACTGATCCTCTTGCATAAAGTCTTTAATCTTGATATACTGAGTGTCTACTTCTGGTCAAACATACAACTGTATTTGATATATGTGATATCACTACTTCACCAGGGATCCACACTTATATGTCCCTACCTAAGTACACATCTATCAAACACTAAAGCGGTTGACCTGTTCATGTGCATTTTTTCAGTTTTCACTCTATATTTGACTGTTCGTGTGCAATATGACATACTAATAAAAGCATGTTCCTGTGATTTAATAGAAGTGTATACTTATAGGAAGGAGGCATAATATTATTGACTTGTTACTAGTATGGCTTTGATTATTCTGAGGATCATTTGAGCAGATGCTAGTTCATGGAGAATTTATGATTTTTGTTTTGTAGTGGATAAACCGAAGGCATGCACTTCAACAAAGGGCACAGCAGGGAATTCCCGTCTCTGAATATGGGGTACTGCTTCTCTCTATTTTCTATGCATCCTTTTACGAATATAAAATGAGCTGTTGAGATTAGCAGTTTGAATGTATCAAATCATTTTGTGCATCTTTATTAGTGTTTTCATGTTTAGTTCATGATATATTCTCCCAATGATATTTTATTGATCATTATACTTAAACTTGTTTGAAATTTATTGGGAATTTTTAAAATTTACAAATTCATGAGTCAGATATAGGTGTAGCTATACCTAAATGTTAGATTTAATTTTCTACCATGTCCAAACTGGTTTTTCTTCATGGGCAAGATTGAATGTTTTGGTTGAATGCACAGGTTTATTTTGTTTCAATCTATTCCTGTATTTATTCTGGTGGTATGGTATATTTCTAATATGGTGTTCATTCGTGCAGGTTTTGGTTGATATGATCCGCGTGCCTGACTGGGCATTTGAGGCCGTTGGCCTGGAAATGAGAGTGGGCCAAGATACAGCATACCATCCGGGTCTTTATTTAACTGCAGCTCAGGTGAGTTTATTTTGGTAATCTTGCGCAAGTTCGCTAAAGTATTTTCTATATGCTTAGCTGTAGATCCAATGGTTGTGCAGCTTGTTAGTTGTTGGTTTGCTCATGGAATAGGTCTAGCTTAGCAAATTTATGCTTTTTTCTTGACTGTTAGCAATAAGAATTCTGTTTGTCTACGAAGAAAAAGAGAAATTTGGTAATAGGACAGAGAGATCAGAAGTGCTAGAGGGCTAAAAGTTTAGGAAACTTTTACCATTGTTCAATAGTACCCTAATAGGATTTTCAGTGAAGAGAGGAACAGCATTTTTTTTTCTTTGGACTAGACATCTGGTGCCAGTCAATGCTGAAGTTGGAGATGCATTCCTTGCCTGTATATGTCTGAATGTTCTAGTGCTCTCTTCTAGTAGTACTAGGGATGTAGAGTGGAACTATTCTAGTTCCACATATGGAGCATCATTATAGTATCAATTAACTCATCTTATATCTGCTATTTTGTATGCTAGCATTAAGTTAGAATCGAATTTTCCTTGGATGGATTATGCACTTTTGAATTTTGAGGGGTCCTTTTCTTTTTGTGCAGAGAGAAGCAGTTGAGGCACTGATTCAAGAACTTCCAAAATTCAGGCTGAAAGCTGTTCCAACGGACTGCAGTGAATGTCCTATTTGCCTTGAAGAATTTCATGTTGGCAATGAGGTAAAGCAGAGTCGCTGTCTACCTCATGCATCAATAGTCATAAGCAGCTCTTAAAGCCTTAAGGAGATGAATCGATTTGGTTGCGATATATGCTCACGGGTCCAATCCAATCCTGTTAATGCAGGTCCGTGGACTCCCATGTGCACACAATTTCCATGTGGAGTGCATCGACCAATGGCTCCGGCTGAACGTCAAGTGCCCGCGGTGCCGGTGCTCTGTCTTCCCCAACCTGGATCTAAGTGCGCTGAACAATCTCCGGTCGACCAGCGAGCCAGACCATCCATCTGCCAGTGCCAGCGATGTAACAACAGCAACTTCAGCGACTAGATATGTGAGGTCACAGCCGGTGGGGCAAAGCTACTTGGTGCGGTTGCAGGGTCTGCTGCTCCGCCCAGTCCGGCATGAAAGCCTGGAGAGTGGGGGTGAGCCAGCGGTGGCCAACAGCAGGTCGGTTGGCCCTGAGGAGCTGCCCAGCATAGTTGTAGATGACGGCCATCAGCTGCCAGATCGCTGACTGGTTTGATGGCCTAAACTATAATGAGTAGGGGGGAAAATAGGAAGGGAATCAAATTATGCAGCGGTTTTCTTTTTGCTGTGTTTTTTGCGAGTAAATAATATTGTTATGTTATGGTTTCGACCTATTTGTCGTTTGCGCACCAGTTAGCCAGGATCATCCATGTATGTTGCGTGCATGTAATTGTGTATTAGTAATGATCATGTGATTAATTTTGTGCTGAGCCTGAGCTGAGCTGCTGCTTGGCTTATAATGTTTGATCTTTCCCTGTAGTAGTACTTAGTAGAGTTGATCTATTGTAGTACATAGGAGTGACACAGTACTAGATGTAACAAGTCGCCAATCTCACCCTAAGGTACTTTCGTTATGCATCACGCTCTTGTCAATTCATCTATAAAAGGTAGATCATTATTTTGTACTTTGTGTTCGATATCTCCTAGTGAAAACTAGGATAAAGGTAGTGCACATATTTACAATACTTGCAACGAACCAGTAATTCTCATTCTTTTTCGCTGCATTGCGCAGGGAAATTAACCAGACATCATCCTGACAAATTAACGTACGTGTGCAACAGTGCAAGCATGGTTGCTTCGCCATCAAACTCATCGTCATCCCTCCAGACTATTTAACTCGAGCTCACCTTGAACCGTTCAATGGACGATCTGCTATGGCCGTATTCCCTCCTTGAACTCATGAACTCAGGCACTGTGAAACTCCGGTACTGTGCGGGCTTTTCTGCTGTCACCAGTTCTGGGAGAGGCCCAAAGAGGTCGGACTTGTCACGCTTGGCAGGATTGATGAAGAGGGCGATCGACACCCTGGCATCTTGTGTGGATTTGATGACCACCCTGTGCTCCACGCTCTTTAATTCATCATTGGAAACAACCTGCTTGCAGGCACAACAGTTACTCCTTGCAGTCACAAATAATTGATATTTTGAACATAACGCAGTCTCTGAAATACAACATTAGCTTTTACTTTTTGTTGCAATATATTACAAAGCAAAGTAGAAATGTATACTTCCACAAAAATACTTGCCTAGACCACCTACTCATATTGTTGGGTTGCATGCTAAATTAATGTGCAGTTTACGCTGAATTTTACACTACTCTGCCATGTGCCTGTGACACAACAGGATTAAGAGCAACAAATACATATGCAAAACATAGCGTTCAACCAGCCTTCTTGTGTTGCCTGATAAAAATGGAGAGGACCTGACGACTCTCTGGTCCCTAATAACCCCTAGTGCATCTAGAAGACAATTGCAAAATTTGATTTGAAAATGTAAAGCACTTCAGTGGTTGAAACTTGAAAGTGGATTTTGAATATATTTACAAGAGGGTAAAACTGCAGTTATTTTGAATCAGAGGAGGTATTTAACTATAGTACAACTAAATGACATCATGATCTTCAAAAACACACTTTCAACAACTCCATATACTACTATTATGGACGACCAGTGAGCTTTGTTGTCCGCCAGTGAGGAGTTACATTTGTGGGGTATGGCTGGAGCTCGAGGAGTTAATCACCTCCTTGCTCTAGTGCCAACTGAGTGAAGGTTTAGGTCGAGGTCGGCTGTTTTTTCCGTAGAAAGGGCGCTTGTCGGCGTGGTTCTGTAATGATGTGTGTGTTTGTGTGTTGTAAGGATTCTTATTCTTTTTTTCTTCTTAATATAATGATACGAAGCCCTCCTGCATGTTCGAGAGAAAAAACCGACCAATGAGGTGCAACTTTGGGTCACTAATAGGTACTAGGTAGACCCGGATCCATGTGTCGGTGGCCTAACCGCATGAGGTCTTGTTCGGTTGTTCAGGATTGAATCATAGAACGTATTCATTCCTGTAGGGGAATGAGTGGATCCGGCTGTATCAAGACACGGGGATTCATTCCTAGAGGGGAATGAGCAGATCCGGCTGTATCAAGGCATGAGGATTCATTCCTAGAGGGGAATGAGTGGATTCACTTGATCCTGTAGGGTTTGGTTCCAGAGATGAAGATATGGGTATTGATTCCGGGTCGCGAAGAGGCCGGAATAACCAAAACAAGCTGGAATAGAATCAAGGACGACTCTATTCCGATCCGAACCAAATGATTATTTTATATTAGACCGAATTTTAAACCAGGTCAAATCAATCCGTGCGGAATAGAAATCATTTCGGGCGGTTCCAAGAGAACAAAACGAGGCCTGAGGTAGTCCGAGCTGCTTCCTGGTATCTAGTTTACTTGCAAAGATAATATAATCTAACGTCTTCTTCTAAGAAGGTGTTTGGATCCTTGAGCTAAATTTTAGCCTGAGTCACATAGCATGTTTGATGCTAATTAGAATTACTAGCAAATATGCCCGTGCGTTGCAACAGGAACAAACACCAAGTCCAATAGATATAGCCTGAAATCCAAGCGATCACATTAATTAGTTCATAAAAGTTACAGCGGTATAATATGACCTAAAACACTACTGCAGATTGGGTTATCACTGCCGGCCCTATAACCGTCATCACCACCGGTTTTGCGATCCGTTAGATCAAGGTCGGTAGTGAAGACTTTGGTTATCACAGCCGGATTGTGTTGGGGGGAAATATTAACGACCTCCTAATGCCCCTTAAAACAACAATCATGAAGGTCCAGGCCCACCTGCGGTAATGACGGTTACCGCCGACCCAGCATGGGCAGGGAACATCCCACTCCGTCTCGCCCGACCCAGGGTCCCGGGGTCGGACACTCCCGACCCCTCGATGGCGGAACTCCGCCTCGCCCGACCCACAGTCCCAGGGTCGGGTGCGCCCGACCCCTCGCCGCAAGGCTCCGCCTCGCCCGACCCTAGGCGTAGGGGGTCGGACTCATCCGAGCCCACAAGACAAGTATCCGCCTCGGGCGCAGACCAGCAGACGAGGGCGCGGATCTCGTGGCCCCCCCGCCGATCTTGCCATAAATGCACCGCAGCTCTAGCGCGCAGAAAGGCGCTCGCGCCCCTCGACGTGACCCGCCACAAGTACCCGGGCGGAGCACTATAGCCACGACCGCACAGGCTATAGTGGCCGTGGCTTCCCCTGATTCGCCATAGGGCACTCATGGCATGCGCCGCCCGACACAAGAGGGAGCGCCGCCCGTTCTCATGCCCGGCGTATCCAGCGACATGGACGCGACGTCCGTGTTCCATGGGCCGTAAGCAGGACAACAGGGGTCAGCTGTCTCCCCCAACGTGCACAGTTGCCGCAGCCAAACACAATCATCATGTTCAGCGGCAACAGTCGCCCGGAGGACCGGCGACAAGATCCGTCGACAGCCGCCCTCCTCCGATGGCCACGCTGACAGGAGCCGAAGGCTAGAGCAGGAGGTGGCGACCCGGGGACTTGGTCCTTCTCCTTGTACTTTACTTTACTTAGCTTATCTCTTTTACTTCTCCTGACACCTGGCTCACCTGTAACCCTTGAGCTCTCCTTGCACTATAAAAGGAGAACCAGGGGCCCCGAGAGGAGGGGGACTCTCAAGCCAACAGAACCCACACACTCTCTCAACGAGCATCAGTGCACACCCAAGAGACTTGGGACCAGCTCCCTCTCTCGCCCGTTTGTAACCCCTACTACAGACCTTGCGTGAGTAACACGAGCAGCTCCTCATACTGGACGTAGGGCTTTCCTTGCCCGAACCAGTCTAACCCCGTGTCCTCTCACGCCACCATCCGAAGCCTTACGCGCATAAAAGAAATTTACTAGTTGTAGTCTTGATCCGCTAATCTTGACAACAACAGATTGCAAACCATAAGCATCTCAAAAAATAAAAAAAAAAATCCCGTTCGCGAGCGCCACTGGCCGCGGCTGCTAACGCCACCTGCATCCCACGACTCATCTGCCGTCGCCATAGCAACATCCTGCGCGACGTGCCGGGGAGCTCCGGGCGAGCTCCCGCTGCTGTAGGCCCACCACTCCCAGCGTCGTGCCCCCCGGAGCTCCCGCCACTGAGCTCTGACCGCCCCGCACTCCCCGGAGCTCCCGCCGCCGCACCCCCAGAGCTCCGGCTGCTGCGCCCCGGAGCTCCCGCCGCTGCACCCTCGCGCCTCGGAGGAGAAGGGCCGGTGCAGCGGGTGGAGGAGAAAGTGGAGAGAGGGGAGGAGAAGGGCCAGCAGGTGGAGGAAAAAGTGGAGAGAGGGGAGAAGGGACCGGCAGGTGGGTGGGAGAGACGGGACGAGAAGGGGCTGGCAGATGGGTGGATAAGGTTGGAGGAGCAGAGGAGAGAGCCGGGTGGGTGGATAAGGTAGAGGCGGACTCAAAACTGCAATGAATATTAATTTCAGGTCCACACATCCTATTGCCAATGGATTTTTAAATGAAACGGCGGGTGATACCTATCACCGCCGGCTCGTAATACAAACCAGCGGTGATAGGAAATTATCACCGCTGGTTTTGGTTATCACCGCCGAATTATGTAAGAAGTTGGAGGTGATAACTTATCACCACTGGCTCGCCAAAAACAGGCGGAGATAGCATTTTCTCTGGTAGCGAAAATTCTTTGGTTCAAGTCGGTGTGTATCGACCACACATGGGGCGTGCATGGTATGGCCGACTATGGCTGATTCAGCACACTTGGAAGGAATTATGAGCTTGAGGTTTTATAGGGCTTCATGAGGTGGCAATGATATTTGAGAAAACGGAATTCATGTGAATTTGTGATTGTATTGATCTCATGCCGCTTTTTCCTGTTGTTAAACTTTCCTAAATGTTCCCCGGTAAATCTTGTTAACTTCACCTTTAGTCCAAGGTGACAAGACAGGATGATGTCACAATGAAAAGCTATATCTTTATGAAAAATAGTCTAATTTTTGCATGCATGCCAAATTCCAAATAAATGCACATTGATTTTATTTCACAAGTTAATAGGAGTATATAAATATTTTAATGATAGTTTTTCATAACCGCCATGTTTCAATTTATTGATGTAATTCTATTATAGTTTCACCTTTAATTTAACGATATCATTCTTTCATAGTTTCAACTTTTGTTTGTTGACATCATTTTTGTCATATTTTCAACTTTCATTTGAAGTCTCAACAAAGGCACGCACGGATATGTTTTAGTTATTTGATGGTGTATGTATCATAGTTCTGCTTTTCACTTGTTTTTTCTTCTGCCAGACAACCAAGCAGCAATCCATCGCCAAGCACAAAGCGCCAGCACCTCCCAGTCCTTCTCCCTGGACTAATTGGACTAATTAAATTAGATTTAATGGATTCATCTCGCGAATTAGTCCCTCGTTTATGCAATTATTTTAATCATTAACCTATATTTAATACTCCTAATTAACATTTGACTCGGGATAAACTTCACCTCATTAAGTTCTAACTGCTGGACGAACGCGAGGGTTGTACCCCGATGTTGACCAATGACCAGGAGCGCGCCGGCCACCGGCGCCCCGTCCACCACTATTGTACCTTGTTTATAATTGTTTACTTGCAGAGATAATATAATCTAACGTCCTCTTCTAAGTTCTAACTGCTAGACGAACACGAGGGGTAGTACCTTGAGCACGTCCCCGATGTTGACCAGAAGCGCGCCGGCCACCGGCGCCACGTCCACCCACTCCCCACCGCCACCAGTGCCGTCGTCGCGCCGGACCTGCAGCCCGCCGACCCAGTCCTGCGCCAGCACCGTGAACAAGCTGGGATCGGTGTGCTCAAGGCTGCCCACCACCCGCGCCGGCTCCGGGCACGGCGGGTAGTAGTGGCACGCCATGAGCCACCCTTCCACCTGCATCGCCTGCTCCAGCCGCTCCACCCCGACACCGAGCGCCTCGGACAGCAGCCCGGCCATCTCCTTCCCGAACCCCGTCAGCGCGCGCTGATACTCCCGCAGCGTGTCGCGGCAGGCCGCGGGGAGGCGGCCGAGGTCGGGCTCCCCGTCCCATGGGCCGAAGCGGACGCGGAGGGAGTCGCGCCACGGAAGGAGAGGCGCGCCCTCCTGCCGCGGTGGCGCGTTGGGGATGGTGGAGTAGGCGACGGCCTCGACGGGCTCGAGGGAGTAGAACGCCGAGCGGGCGGCGCGGGGCTGCTCGTGGAACGCCCTGGCCGCGGAGAGTGCGGAGTCGACGATGCCGGCCGGGACGCCGTGGTTGATGGCGTGGAAGAAGCCGCACGAACGTGCCGCGGCGCGGACGAGCGCCACGGTGTCCGAGCGAGGGAGGGAGAGGTCAACGGCCGGGATCGCAAACGCCGTAGTAGTCGACGCCGGGGACTGCGGCGATGGTGCGGTGGCCGTGAGGAAGATTGGAGGCACGGCGGTGACGCCGGACTCGACGAGCCCGCGGACGCCGGCTCGGGACTCGTGGAACGAGGCCAGCGCGGCCTCGGCGTCGTAGTCCTCGGTTGCAGCCATCCCTGCTTGGCCAAACTTGGTCTTTCTTCCGCTGTAGGTGGATCACCCGGCTGCGCTGGCTCTTTGGCTTGCTTCGGTCCCTTGACTTTTTAACACTACCCGCCGTGGGCAAGGTGACCGTCACTGAGCATTGATCCTAACCATTAACCATTAGTACCAGTTAGTTTTTAACTTGGTACTAATACGAGCATAGTACCAGGTCTAACGGCTAGTTCCGAGTCTAACGACTAGTTCATCAGAAGCCCTCTGTGAACCCTTTAGTACTGGTTGGGAGCTCTAACCGGTACTAAAGGTCACCTATACCGGGTGAAGCCTCCACCCGGTACAAATATGCCTGAAGGTCTTTAGTAATGGGTGACCTTTAGTACCGGTTGGAGTTCCCAACCAGTACTAACTTCCGTCCTATAAATAAGGCGTCTTCTTCCTTCTACCTGAGCCATTTCCTCCAGCTCGGGCTTCATCCATTCATGATGAAATAGGGGAGGTGTTGCTAGATTTTTGACCATTTCGTGAGAATTTTACTCATTCAAGTGTTCAAAGGTTAGAAATTTGATCCTCCCTTGATAGATGGTTAGTATACTAAGTTTTATGCTTTAGAACTAGAGTAATTTGCGATTTTTAGAATAAGGTACAATAAAGAAACTTTTTATTTATATGCATGTGTTATTTAGAGCTCATATTTATGATTTTTAGAATAAGCTATAATTTTTTGGATGCTATGTTTCATATTAATAAAAAAATTGATATGAGATTAGATGAATAATTTTATAGTTTAGTCATTTACAAATATGAGCTAAATAAATTATGGGGAAAAATATAATTTGTTCATATTTTAGTCATTTGCAAATATGAGCGAGATAAATTGTGGTACATAGATATAATAAGATGAAATAGAGGCACATAATTAGTCAATTTTAGAATAAGCTACAATGGAGAAAATTTTCATTTATATGTTATGTTTGAGTTAAATAAATTGTGGGGAAAAAATATAATTTGTTCATAGTTTAGCCATTTCCAAATATGAGCTAAATAAATTGTGGTACATAAAGATGGCTACTGCTGCCGGAGGTAGTGGCGATGGTGGGGGCGATCGTCGTTCCTCTCGCGGCACGGGGAAAACCATAGTTGGTTCTCGTGATAAGCTGAAGAAAATGAGCACGTGGGAGAGAGCAATGTTTTATTATTTGCAAAGATGTCATGAAGATGTTGTTGCGACGGGTTAGGAATCTCCTTTTGGTGGTCATTATACTCCACCATCAGGCCTGGGTGTTTTAGATCCACTTAGTACTACCATTACAGGAGGCACATATAAACCACAGGATGAGGTTGGGTCAGCGAAACTTTCATCTTCACCACCCAAGTATGCTTAAAGTCCTCATAGATAGTACTCAGTGGATGGTTTGTTGTAGTGTGTCATGTTGTTTGGGTCTGAAATTTGAATTTGTATATTTCTATCTAAACTTTTAGCAACATTTGAGTTTGTTGTAGTGTATCATGTTGTTTGAGTCTGAAATTTAAATTTGTGTATTTCTATCTAAACTTTCAGCAATATTTGAGATTAATAGTATTTGTATCATGTTCGTTATGTTTCATATATAATTCTATAGATGATCAGGATACCTTTGATTCGTTAATACTTTGTAGATGGATCGACAATGGATGTACAACGCGAATGTTGGGGAACCGTCCGATTTAAACTGGCTTAAATGCGGCTAATCACTGTCGGAACATCAAGTATACAGAACGCACTCAAAACAGTTTAAACCCGGTAGTCCATCAAGTGTCCCTAGGACACCTCGAATCATCCACGACTTAAATCGTAGCCATACATCAGGATCGCTTCCACGAAGGGAAAGCATCAAGAAATATTACATTTTTACATACATACTGGAGGTACGAATTATTATAAACCATAGATTGAAACAAACTTAGTATGCAAGTTAGACTGTTCTAAGAGTTTTAAACATAAAATGAATCCGAGGAGTAAAGTAATTAAACAACTAGGTTGAACTCTAGGGTATTACGAGACTCGTAAAATACCCTAGTTCTTCGGACATTCCTCTTCGATCGACCTCTGCTGTTCGTCTGAAAACAACAAGGGATCCCCTGAGTACGAAAGTACTCAACAAGACTGACCCATCTAACTAGTACAGGTAGATTTAAAATAACGTTTTAAGGTATACGTTACTTTTTAGTATACTGGCTGACTCACATTTTTTCTGAAAGCTTACTACTTGTGGAACCTTAGTTTGTTATTTTACTCAAGATTAGTTCTTTACCTAACTACTCTAGGTGAATAAAACATTTTTATCAATCAAGTGGAACTAAACATTGTATAACAATATTAATTCAAGGAAAAAACATTATATCCAACTTGATTACTCTACGATGCTTAAGCGATGATCAAGTGCATTCATAACCGAGAATTACAGCGATCCGGACCGATTTGTATCCTGCAGGAGATACCTAATCACCAGCCATGCACAATTGATCGGTTTGCGCATAACGACCTTTCGATTAGCCGTACCTAAAGATCAAAAATATGATTACCCGAACCTAGGGACGTACCCCTACATGGGACCCCACGTCTAGCCTAATCTCCATGTGAGTTTCAGGTTACGCCCCTGCCTTTCTTTTGCATGCCAAGCATAAGTAAAAACATTTCCAATCAAAGAGCGAACTAACCTACCGGGCTTGCTGGTCCCCAAAGATAGTAAGTAACTAGGTAAATATCACTTTATCAGCGGTTAAAACAACGAACGGGCCTTAACAGATTAAACTTAGTGGGCAGAACTACCATCTGTAGCTTCTGTCCACATCTTCGAAATTCAAAGCCCTTTTCCTTGATCAACATGTATGACAATATTAACCTTAGGTGTTTGATTAACAAAAGTTACTTCAAGGGAAATCTAAGATTACTAAGCATAGGATGGTTACTAATTATTTGAACAGGTGGTAAGATGTCCTACAAACAAGGTTGGATCATGCACAAGAGTAGGTTTCAATCAACTCCTAGACTTAATGCATAAATAAGGAAGTAACCAATACTTCGGACACATGAATAATAATTTCTGAAATTAAATAGGTGTAGATGCACCGAGGCTTGCTTTGGTTCACAAAAAAGTTAGTTTCTTCTGAAGATCCTTCAACACAAGGAACCACCTTAATAATTTCCTCAAATTCCTAAGGTTCCTCAGAGAAATCCAAGTAATCCACTTCCGGTGCTTCAGGTTCTACGATATGATGCAAGCCATAGTTAGAGTATGCAAAACTTTTTGAAATAAAGACTATACAACTTATCTTCATAATAACGTTGCAAACCAACACTAATCTACCCATAAAAGATCAAGCCACAATTTAATTTGTTTAACTACCTAACTTAAGCCTTTTCTCTTATTTAGAAAAGCATTATAATTAATTTCTAATCTTAAAACTTAATTCCTATGGATTAATAAGTATTTGTGAATAATAAAATATGATTCAAAATTTTATACATTTCATAAAGATTAAGTATTTATTTAAATACCTTAATTAAAGGAACTAAATAAAGACCCAATTTTTATTATCTTTTCCTAGGGTTTAAGAATTTTTAATGCATAAAGGAAAAATAAAATACACCTAACAAAATTGGTTTCACTAAATTTGGACACTTCTATAAATTATAATGAATTAAATATGAAAATAAAATTTTAATCTAATTTCTAAAACTATAAAACAATTTCCTTCCCTGAAAACCCCGTTCTGGAACCTTTCTTACTCACCCCTGCCCTAACCCACTCTCGCTGACACACGGGCCCAGACTTAAGCACAGTTACCCCGACCCAAACCGTGGGTTCACCAGCGGGTGGAGGCGGAAATTCGCCGCAAGTGAGGTCTCCAGCGATAGGGACTACCCCAATAGACTCGTCTCAACCACGCGCACCTACTGGTGGTGTTCTTGGGGTGGGTTGGTGAGCGGCGGCAGCGAACTGCGGCGTTAGGGTTCCCGGCGGTGAACTGCGCAACGGCGACAACTCTCTACCCACAAGCTAGCTCTAGAGCTACGCCTCAACCTAAAACGCCTGGCGCTCGCCCAAACCAAAGCTTCCCGTAGCCGGAGCAAAGAGCTCGACTACGGCGGCCATGGCGGAGGCACGCGCGCGGTGGCGCAGGAGTTCCGGCCAACCCGGTCGTGCTCCAGGCCAACAAGCTAGACCTACACCATCTAGAGCTCGTGCGTGACACACCCATACCCTTAGGCAACGACCAGAGCTTTGGCAACATAGCCCTCCACGGCGGCGGCCTTACCAGAACAGAGACTTGCCAGGCTTGAGGACGATGATGACGGGAAGGTGCTGTGGTGGATGGGGTTGGATGACGACTGGTGGGATGGATTCAGGAGGTCAAGGTGGTGATTCTGGTAGAGGGAAACGACCGGCGGTGGTGGGACGGCGGTGGAGCTCACCGGCGACCGAGTGTGGTGAAAAACAGAGGAGTGCGGTGAAAGGATAACTCCAGTCGGTGAGAGCGGTAATTTATACAAATTTTCACTGCCTCCTCGACCGCCACCTCCTGCCTGCTTGTGGTTTGCGTCGCACGCCTGCGCCGGCGTGTGGCACGATGAAACTGCCCTTGCCATCAGCAGCAAGCAGCTGCGTGGTAGCATAGCTCTGCTCTCACCCCCCTTTTCTCCCCAATTCTGCCCAAAAGTCAAACCAATCTTGTACTCATTTCCAATTCAAACATCACGATTTCCTTTAAGCAAACTTGTAGAGGATCCTCAGGTCTACATCCTATAGATTTGCATCGAGGGCCAAAGATCACTCTATCTCTTCGAATTGAAGCCCTGAAATTCAGCTAGGGTTCGGTCTGTCAGTGTTCAACTGAATACCTCATTCAGTTTCATCAGATAGCCTTCAAACAACAACTGTGCTTCAACTTTGAGCTCAAATTTAAATATTCAAACCCACTTCTCCTTGTCCAAGAACTAATACCAATTGTCAACCACATGTTCTAGATCCCATTTTGAATGTTGTTTCCCATCATTTACATATAGAATCGGGCCAAAGTTGGCCAATTTTTTAATGTCTTTAGAGTTGAAATGGCCATTGCCATTCAGTTTCGACAGTCAACTCTAGATAGTGAAATCTTCAAACTTTGGGCTTCAAGAAAAATTTGAATTGTTTTCTCTCTTTGTCCAACAACATGTCCACTAGGTTCACTGGATATCCAAGTTAACTTATGGTCCAAAACCGCTCAAAGCTTATATGAAAAATTCTTCTAAAATTAATTTCAAAGTTGGATGGCTGTCACTGTTTTCAGACTTCGATGTTTTTCAAACAGTGTCGGGCATGCTTCCCAGGCCCACGAGTAGGCCCTGTGCGGCCCAGTAAGGGGCGTACTCGGACGTAATCAAGACTAGGGGGCTACGCGGCAAGGAAGCATATCCCACTAGGACTCCCGAAGACTAGTTAGGTATGCATATGGAAACTACTCTGTCTACACCGAGTAGAACACTGTAACCATACCCGACTAGAATTCTAGCTTGTAACCCTGCTCCCCCAACTATATAAGGGCGGGTAGGGACCCCCTCAAAGACAACCCTCTCAACTCACCCGAGTTCAATACAATCAACTCACAGGACGTGGGGTATTACGCGATCTAGCGGCCCGAACCTGTCTAAATCGTGTTCCTTGCGTCACCATTGACTCCTTGATTCTCGACGACACCCACCACACAAAAGACCACCTAGGGTACCCCCTAGGCGGGTTGCCGGTCTAAAACACCGACAGCTAGCGTGCCAGGTAGGGGAAGTCGCCAAGTTTCTCTGCACGAGTTCAATGGCACCTGTCATTATCAAGCCTGCTTTCACCTTCGAGGCAGGCGCAACCTTCATTTTCGGATCCTGGCTTTACATCGTCGACAGCGCTGGATCGTTTCAGCGTCAGATCATTAACGTCCAGGAGAAGAAACCCCACAACAAAAGCTTTTCTCAGCCAAAAACAGAGGATTTGGTCAAGAAAAACCAAACCTTCAAAGTCAGCAACACCGAGTTCGACTACGCCTTGGACTCGACCCCAGTTCGGACTAGTCGACCCCAGTCACTTCGCAAGTCGACTTTGACTCCAAAATGATTCCCGTACGGACTCCGCAATACAGCCGAAGTCTACCAAGGTCTCCTCACTCGAACTCAACTCGAACACGGGGAAGACAAGGATTGAGACTTCAACTCGGACTATGTCCAAGAAATCCCGTTATCAGGGCCAGCCCAAGGTTTGGTAATAACTTCAACACCGCAAGGCAGATTCGTTCACTGGCCAGGAATGAGGCCATCTCTCCTTACCCTCGACTACGAGTCACGCCTTGTCGCTCACATAGACAACCTTCCGTACCAGGAAGGCATCCCACTCACTTCAAGCCGCGAGGAGAGTTCCACAGAAATCGCAACATCAAGCTCTGGAAGCTACTACCCAGTTAGAGAAGTCTTTGTCATCACTCAAAATAACAATGTGGGTACTAGCCAACAGAGAACCCCTCGACGGATAGCACAACTCGACAACATTTCAGAGGACGCGTCATCAGCTAACACTCCACAAGACGAAACTTCTGATCAAAGAAACCAAAGAAGGATACGAAACATTACTCGGGCTGAACGCCGACAGTTGCTAGCCACAAACATTTCCACCACAAACCTTGAAAGAGTGTTTGATGCGGTACAAGCTCAAGAACACAACACTCCACTTGCAGCAATTGCCTCAATCAACCTCATATCAACTCTCGTACCTCAAAATAGAGACAATGAAATAACAGCTCAACTTGTGCAGCGAGGCAATGGACTAATTGTGCAACTCGCAGAACAAGCACACAAAATACTCGATAAAGAATCATCAATCCCATCTGTCCCCCGCAACTCAGCTCATCAAGAGGGCAATAGGGGTGCTGCAGTCGACAATGGCCTTCACAAAACCCAAAGAAACAACGAGGTCATCAACCAACCAAGGCAACTCAGCCAAGGACAGAGAAAATGCGAAGCTCCAGTACGACATAAGGACGTTGGAGAGGCTAGCTGCACCAATTCCGCAAAAAGTCCTCGTCATATCAGGAAAAATCATGAAGTATTAAATTTAAGAGATCTACGGGAAATAATCAATAGTCGTCGCGAACGAGAAGTCGACAACTACAACCACTTTCCCGCCTTCACAACTCGGGTAATGAGGACAAGACTACCCAAAAAATTTAAGCCAACAGGAATTACCAAGTATGATGGCAAGCAAGACCCAGTTTAATGGATCCGATGCTACTCGTTGGCAGTCCAAGCAGCCGGAGGCAATAATGACACTAAATTCATCCATTTTTCTATATGCATGGAACCCGCGCCCCTAACATGGCTTGAGTCACTCAAGCCTAGAACAATTGACTCTTGGGAAGATTTGACAAAGGCGTTCACCAACAATTACGCAGGCTCCATGACCCGACCAGGCAACAAGATCGACCTAAGCCAAGTAAAACAAAAAGAACGCGAAACAATGCGCGACTACCTGCGACGATTCTTTGAAAAGAAGGCCACTATAGTCGACATTTTAGAAACAGATGTCATCGAGTGCTTTCAAAATGGCCTCTATGATTGTCGAACATACCAAGACTTCGGCAAACGACGACCAGTCACTGTCAAAGACCTTAAAATCATGGTGCAACAATGGGCAGATGAAGAAGATAAAGAGCAAGAACGATTCGGCTCTCATCGCAACCGCGGACGCGATAATAGCAGCCATGAACAGGACAGGAACCGACACAGCGATACTCGAAACAACTTTTCAAGTAACCAAAATCGCAAACGGAAACCTGACAACACCATCGCTTCCATGACCAACTCAGGGAAAAAAGGATCCCGCAAACACTATGACGGACCAAGCTTCATCGAACTACTCAAAAAATAGTACCCATGGCATCCAATTAGCAAACACTCAGCAATAGACAGCATGCGCCGAGTAATGCAAGACTTACCCGCACCACCACCTCCCGAAGAGTACAACTAGAAAAAGGATAAGGGCAAAAATAAAGTCCATAAGGATGAAGAAGGAGAGGGAGACTTCCAGACCGCCTCCAAGACAGTCAATGTCATATTTGGCGGAATCCCGGGTACCGCATCCAAGCGATCCAGTAAACTAGTACTCAGGGAAATCATGGCCATTGAACCAACAGATCAAACACCGCTAAAATGGTCTGAGGTACCCATAACCTTCAGCAGAAGGGACCAATGGACAAACTTTTCAGAACCAGGCCGATTTCCCGTAGTACTTGATCCTGTCGTTGCAGGCTCAAAACTGACAAAAGTACTCATCGATGGTGGAAGCGGACTCAACGTCATTTTCGCCAAAACACTAAGGAAAATGTGTCTTGACGTCACAGACATGCTCACTCGAACAGACTCACCTTTCTACGGAATCGTACCAGGAAACACAGCCATACCACTAGGACAAGTCGTCCTACCAGTCACGTTCGGAACTAAGGAACATTACCGAACCGAGTACATTAGATTTGAAGTCGCTGACTTCGAGACTTCTTACCACGCCATACTCGGGAGACCAGCTCTAGCTAAGTTCATGGCTATACCATATTACGTTTACTTGGTACTCAAAATGCCAGGACCCAAGGGAGAACTAACACTACGAGGAGACCTAAGCCGACCCTATGAGTGCGACACAGAAGCCGTGGAGATTGCCGCAACCTCTCAAGCACCCAGCCCTATGCAACAAGTTTTTTCAACTTCAAAGAAACTTCACCCAACAAGTAAGAAAGACTTCAAAACAGTTGATCTCCAGATCGGCGACCCTTCTAAGACAGCTCTGATTGGGACAGGGCTAGACCCTAAATAGGAAATCGCGCTTATCAGATTCCTTCGAGCTAACCACGATATCTTCGCCTGGAAACCAGCTGACATGCCTGGTGTGCCCAAGGAACTGATTGAGCATTCTCTAAATGTTGACCCAAAAGGTACCCCAAAACAACAGCGCCTCCGCAAGTTCGCCCAAGATAGACAAGAAGCAATCAATAAAGAGCTAGCCAAACTACTCGCAGCAGGGTTCATCAAAGAAGTCTTTCACCCTAACTGGCTAGCCAATCCTGTACTCGTTCGTAAGAAAAATAATGAATGGAGAATGTGTGTCGATTACACGGATCTCAACAAACATTGTCCAAAGGACCCTTTTGGACTACCCAGGATCGACCAGGTAGTCGACTCTACTACCAGGTGCGATTTACTATGCTTTCTCGAGTGTTATTCAGGTTACCACCAGATAAGCCTCAAAGAAAAAGATCAAGCTAAAACAGCCTTCACCACTCCATTTGGGGCTTTTTGCTACAAAACAATGTCATTTGGATTAAAAACGCGGGCGCAACTTACCAACGCGCCATACAGATGTGCTTCGAAAAGCAATTACATCGCAACATAGAAGCTTACGTGGACGATGTAGTCCTCAAAACAAGAAATCAGGAGGACCTAATCATCGACTTGGATGAAACCTTCTCAAGCCTACGAGCTTTTCGCTAGAAACTTAACCCTACCAAATGCGTTTTTGGTGTACTTTCCGGCAAACTACTCGGGTTCATCATTAGCCATCGCGGCATTGAGGCCAACCCAGAGAAAATATCGGCCATCACAAATATGCACGCACCAGCTAGCATCAAGGATGTGCAGAAACTCACGGGCTGCATGGCAGCCCTTAATTGATTCATCTCGAGACTTGGAGAACGAGGACTACCCTTCTTCAAGCTTCTCAAACGACAGGACAAGTTTAAATGGACAGAAGAGGTAGACAAAGTATTGACGCAACTCAAAGACTTTCTATCAAAACCACCAATCCTCACCGCTCCATCTCCAAATGAGGACTTGCTCCTATACATAGCGGCTACTACTCACGTCATCAGCACCGCAGTAGTAGTCGAACGGTCTGAATCAGGCCACGTTTATAAAGTCCAAAGACCCGTATACTTGGTCAGCGAAGTACTCTCGGACTCCAAAACCCGGTACCCGCCAATACAAAAGCTACTCTACGCAATTTTGCTCACCTCACGGAAGCTACGACATTATTTTCAAGAACATAGCATTTCAGTCATCACCGACTTCCCGCTCGATGAAATCCTCCACAACAGAGATGCCACGGGTAGAATTTCCAAATAGGCAGTAGAGCTCGGAGCTCTATCTTTGGACTTCAAACTAAGGACACCTATCAAATCTCAGGCTTTGGTCGACTTCATGGCTGAATGGATAGAAAACCAAATACCAACACCAGTCAAGAGGTTAGAGCACTGGGTAATGTACTTCGACGGTTCCCTCAAACTCGAAGGAGCCGGCGCAGGTGTACTCTTAATTTCCCCAAAAGGAGACCAACTCAAATACGCACTACAAATCTTTTGGGAAGTATCAAACAACAAAGCCGAGTATGAAGCACTGCTACACGGCCTTCGCCTCACGATCTCCCTTGGAATCAAACGACTACTCGTATACGGCGACTCACTAGTCGTTATCAACCAAGTCAATGACAAATGGGATCGAAACAAGGACAACATGGACGCCTACTGCAAAGAAGTCCATAAACTAGAAAACAAATTCTCAGGCTTGGAATTTGATCATATTGTTCGCGACAACAACGTAGCCGCTGATGTATTATCAAAAATGGGCTCAACTCGTGCAGAAGTTCCAGCAGGAATTTTTGTACACTCCATAAACCGTCCATACCGGAACAAATCACACCACCAGTGGTCAAGATTACAAAAACTAATTGAGAAATCATGATGATAGAGGTTAATTGGAGGTCACCCTTCATCAATTACATCAAAGACCACATGCTACCATCCAACAAAAATCAAGCTGAGCAAGTCTCCTGACGAGGAAAAAACTACGTTCTAGTCGGAGACAAACTTTACAGGAAAAGCGCATCATCAGGGGTACTCATGAAATGTGTCACCTGAGAAGATGGCCAAGAAATCCTGGAAGAAATTCACCAAGGAATCTGTGGCAACCACGCATCTTCACGAACAATCGTAGGCAAAGCTTTCCGAGCAAGCTTCTACTGGCCCATGGCGTTGGCCGATGCAAAACAATTGGTCCGAAAATGTCAAGGCTGTCAATTCTTCATTAAACAGCAACACGTCCCTGCCTACAAACTAGTCATCCCTGCAACATGGCCTTTCGCTTGCTGGGGTCTAGACATGATAGGACCACTGCCAACTACGCTAGGAGGTTTCAACTGAGTACTCGTGGCCATCGACAAATTCACTAAATGGATCGAGGTCAAACTAGTCACTTGTCCCAAGGCAGACCGAGTCCTCAACTTCTTAGACGAAATCGTACACCGTTACGGTTTTCCAAACAGAATCATCACCGACCTGGGATCCAACTTCAACAACCACGACTTCTAGGAATACTGCGAGAACAGTGGAATTGATATCCGCTATGTCTCAGTTGCTCACCCACAAGCCAATGGACAAGTCGAACGTGCCAACGGCATGATACTCGAAGCTCTCAAGAAAAGGCTACATGATATCGGCAACACAAAAGGAGGCAAATGGCTCAGAGAGCTACCTAATGCTCTGTGGGGACTACGAACCCAACCATGCAAGACTATCAGGTTCTCCCCCTATTTTCTTGTATAAGGCTTAGAAGCTATCCTACCCGCAGACGTCATGTGACAGTCTCCTCCAGTTGAACAATATGACGAAGGAATGGCAGAAGAAACAAGATGCCTAGATCTGGATAGTCTAGAAGAAACAAGATGCGCAGCCCTAATTCAATCAGCCAGATACCTCGACAGGTTAAGACGATACCACGACCGCAATATTAAAGAGAGATCCTTTAACTTAGGCGACATGGTCCTCAAACGAATCTAGGACTCGTTAGGGTTGCACAAACTCGATTCGCCATGGGAAGGTCCCTACATCGTATCCAGGGTCACAGGACCCGGATCATACAGACTACAAGAACTTTCAGGAGAACAAATACCAAATTCCTGTAATATAGAACATCTCTGTCGCTACTACCCATAGTAGAAAAATGTACTCGGGCCTTCACCCCAAGTCTCTCAAACAAATTCATTATCAGCTACTCGGAGCTTACAAGCCCGACTCCGACTAATGATGCTCTACTCTTGGTAACAAGACTTTATCAAGACCAGCTCCTGCAGGTACCGAAGCCTCAGTACGAGTTTCAAAACTCCAAAGGGCAAAACAATTTTTTTACTCAAGATTGGTTCAAACAAGAACAAATTTTGAAGTTACATATGATTACTCATAACAGAGTAAGGGTACTCAAAATACAACATAACAGCACAGCAAAGACTACAAGCAATTGCCTACTGGCAGTCTGCATTTAAGCCTCAGGCTTTTTCAATATCACAAGGACACACGGGCCTAACGACTACTGCAAAGGGAAGGGCCCACATGCAAGGAAGCTGCGCAAAACGCAGCCACATCCAGGTCCTCCTCCCAAACAGCACCAGGAACTCCTACACCGCCGCTACCTCGACAGCAGCAACGATGAATCCCGAGCACTACATAAGGGGAAAAAAACAAGGCTGCTCCCTTGCTAGCCTCGGTGAGCCATCCCACACTACATGCCACACCTCCACCTCTAATAAGAGAGCCGGATAAAGACCACAGCACTCATCACCTATCACTCGTGAGTTCCAGCACGGACTTAGCTGGATCACGAGCTGCAAGATGAGGCACGCAGCAAACCCTCCTACGAGGATTCTTCTAGCATCGCGGCTATCCCTACGAGCGCTAAAGTGTGTGGAGGGAAGGTGGCTCTAATCTACGATGAATCTTCTAGCATCGGAGTACTCTTTGAAGGCTTTCTACAATCAAATAACAACAACCGAAAGCAATCCATCGCTACTCAAGCCTGATCTTGATCGACCCCCGTGGCAGTTTATTTATAACCAAACGCCACAACTACTACCCACTCGGGAGTTACTATTCGCTCGTGACAACAAAGTACCGATGAGTCAGCAAGATGCTCTCTGACTCCATTCACGTGAAGGCATTCATGCCACAAAAATACAAAAGAGTACAATACACTCGTGCACCTCCCTCGGAGAGTAAAAGACAGAGTACTTTCAAAATAGCAACGACAATAATTGACAACCGCAAGACTACTCGACTAGTACTCAGACTTACTCCCAAGGACAAGGATTGACAATCATTCATTAGACTTCAAACAAAATTCAAAAGATTGTCTCAACTAAACAAAATACTCGGCAAATTACAAGGCTCAGAAGCCTAAGGCTCCTCCAAAGATACAAACTCAGACATCTTCGAAGCAATTGGCTCAGCCTCCTTGAGATATTGCGCGTAAGAATCCTCCGTGCAGTTCCGAGCAACACCGTCACCAGCCGCTGTTAAATCTGCCCTCGGGTAATAAGACTTGACCACCGCAAGGACTTGTTTACAAACAGCCTTGCAGAGGCCAGCAACCTTACCCGGAGCAGTCTTCAACCGCTCGACTAGTGAACGGGGCTCTGCATCATCCTCAAGAGGAGCAATGGCAGTTACAACATCTTGCACAGCATCAGTCAACTCTTGGAGCTCACCTCGTAGTCTTCATATGGTCCGGCCATGATCCCTACAAGCCACCATGGCCATAGCAAGCATAACTCCATTCTGGTTCTTTCTATCCCTCTGATGCTCACATGCAGCCTGAGCTTCAGCTAGCGATGCCCGAAGACGGTCAGCCTCGTCAGCTACTCGATCATGCGCATTCCTCCAGTCAAGAAGCTGGCTACTCGCAACAGCCTCTTTTCTCTTGAGCTCTGCAAAAAGCAACAAGTTCAAAAACCCTCGACTATAGTCAAAAATACTCAAAAATCGCAAATACTCACCTTGATACTTCTTGTTCAATGACTTGTAGCGATTCTCCAACTTCTCTTGCAATACCTCATGGTCCCTCCGCTCAACGGCAAAAGACTTCGCAGCCTCCTCATGAACCTTCAAGGACTCAATGAGACGGCTACACTCTTGCTCCAATTGCGCTAGCCGTTGTACAGAATCATTTCGCTCCTAGAGGGCCCGGGCATTCCTTTGAACTCTGTCATAAAGATCCTGCAAATAAAAGCAAATCGTCAAGTTTTCAGCAAAAAATAGTCAGACAAAAGAGACAACACACCTGAAAGCTCTGGATAGCTCTCCGAAACTCCGACTCCGACGGAAGCTCGAGTACTGGTCCTTCAACATTTTTAACAACATGAGGCTCTGGAGCTACACCCAAGACAGTACCTGACAAGCGACAAACATTAGTCATTACAGGACACAATACATCGACTTCAACACCTGTACCCCGACTACGTCCCCAGTGCGCCAGCCTCATTCGCTTTACCCACATCAACTAAAGCCAGAGTACCATCAATAGACATTGAAGATTGCACACCACCAGAGCCCGAAGGGACCGCAGGGCTCTCCACTGAGTGGAGTACTTCTTGAAGCATGGACATAGTGGCACCAAGATGGCTCGTGTCAATCTTGGGTACATCATCAACAGTTAAATCAACCAAGGGACCAGAAAAAGTAGTCGAAGGACAAGACTCCACTCCTGTGTCCACAGGGATAGTGTCCTCTGCATCCCTGCATCAAAACATAGTCATCACACATCCCCCGAAAAGCTCAAAAACACGATACAAAGAAAGACTTAAAACTCACCGAGATGACCGTGGTGGTAGTCGCACACGTTTTTTCTCATTGACTGACGGTCGGGTACTTGGCACCCCAGGGTCAGCTGAAGGCATGACATTTTTGCCAAGTCCTGAAAAAGTCAGAAATAAGACTACAAAAGCTTCAAACTAGCAAAAATAGTTAGAAAAAACTCACCACTGGTGATAGCACCGGATAACAAAGCGCCACTAGCAATCACCAGCAACTTCGTAACATCTGCCACTTTAGAAGACGCACCCACGACTACCTTCTCAAGGACTGGCAACTCGGTAACCGACGGTGCTGGGGCCGCGGTCTCGGGGGATGCTCTCGAGTCTACAAGAGGCACCCCCACCGGCAAATCTTCAACAGCCGCAACGCTAACAGCATCCTTAGCGGTAGCGACTACCTCACCAGAAGTAGCCTCGTCACCACCAAGAGTCGCGTCGACAGCCTTCCCAGTCAACTAAAATCATCAAGGATTATAGGACAACTCTACAAAAATTACCAAAGAACACACGACTATGTACCTTGGTACTCTGCGACCTGTCAGGGGTCAAACTCGAGGTCGAAACAGACTTCACAGCAGCCCTCTTTCGAACTACTCGCTGCTTTTTTGCAGGAGGAGAAGGCTCATCTTCAGAGTCAGCCATAACTAACTCCTCCTCCTCAGACTGCGCCAGATAGCCAAAAAGAACCCAAGACTGCAAACGAATTGTTACTCGAAGATATCCTAACATCTCAAAAAATACAAGTCAAGCAAAAGAACATACCACTTGCGACCCATATCAACTGTCAAATTGACGAAGGACTCCTGGAATAACCGGTACTCCCTGATAATTCCTGAAGAACTTTGCCAGCAGCGCCTCCACATCATCTTCAGATATATCATCAGAGGACATACGCGACAGGTCATCAAAACCTGAGTACTCCGAGCCTGAGTGAGCCCGCTACTGCAAAGGCTGAACTCTCCGCTTGAGAAAACTGGCAGCCACATTGATGCCAGTCAAGCCCAACAACTTCAACTCGGCAATTTGAGACAGCAAGTTGGAAATCTTAGGGGTGTCTTCAGGCTCGCTCACCTAGTTCTCCGCGTGCTTTGGGGCATGTCCAGTGACTACCGGCAAAGCAGGGTCATGATTCCCAATATAAAATCGCCTCCTCTTCCAGTTACCATACGAGTCGGTCAAGTTGTAGTCAAGATAAGCACCCGAGTTCCTAAGTTGGAACCAGGCACCTCCAAAAACTTCTGTCCTAATCGTACTAGGCTGCGGCTTACAGCAAAACAGCTTCCTAAAAAGCTCAAGACTAGGAGGAACACCCAGGTATACTTCACACAAGTGTACAAAGATAGGCATATGAAGCACACCATTGGGGTTCAAGTGCACCAACTGAAGTTTGTAGTACTCGAGGATACATCTAAAGAAGTCGAAAGCAGGCACTGCCAGTCCTCTCTCGACAAAGTGTGCAAGCATGACAGTCTCGTTCGGGTGCTTCTCGAACTGCCACGCATTGCCAAAAGCAGGCCTCCACTCGAGTTCAAGCTTCGACTGCAGAAGCTTAGCATCAACCAAAGCCTGAACAGCCGCTTCCCTCATCACAGAATTCTGCTAGGTGATCCCAGGCGGTGGCGGCGCAGTTTGGTTCATCAGACCACACTTTGGCCCGGCAGCACAAGCTCCTTCCCCTTTTTCGATTTGGATCTCACCTTACTGGCTGCCACGGCCTGACCTTGATTTTTCTCGGGCTTCTTCCCCATCTTCTTGATGTGCATCAATCGGCCTCGCAGATAGCAATGAGGGGAAGAATCAACCTCTGATCTCTCTCAAAAGCAAGAAGAAAGCAGCAATGGTGGTGGCGGCACTGGAAATCACGACGGCTCAATGACGAACAGGAAAAAGGGTGGGAGAAGACAAAACAGATCTGCTAAAAAAGAAACGTAACCCTAACCATAAGGGCCCCACCCCGTTATATCTCCATCACCTCCGGATTCCAAGCGTCAGTTACGCAACGGTCAGATATAAACCAGATTTATCACCATAATATCCAACGGCTACTCAAATCAAGAGGTTTGACCACTTCATCGACTACGGAAAAATCGACTAAGTGTTCAGGGGCTGCGGATACTGTACCCACCAGACAAAGTTTTCTTTTCTTCGAATACTACTGAAGACAAATAACCAGAACACGGGATTGACCCTCAGCCTGATTCTGCGATTCAAACTAAGGCTCGGGGGCTACTCCATATGGAGTGCAATTGTCATCGCACTACCATATAATTTCTCAAGATAGAAGCAACTCGAAGCAAAAAACGAAAGAAGAGTACCTTCCAGCCACACGACAGTATTCGAGTACTCGAAGACACTACAACCGCTGCTGGGAACTACTCGGATAGTGGCTTCTGAGTACTCAGAACTGTACCGCTCGACTACAAAGTACTCAGGGGCTTGTCGGGCATGCTTCCCAGACCCACGAGTAGACCCTGTGCGGCCCACTAAGGGACGTACTCGGACGTAATCAAGACTAGGGGGCTACGTGGCAAGGAAGCGTATCCCACTAGGACTCCTGAAGACTAGTTAGGTATGCATATGGAAACTACTCTGTCTACACCGAGTAGAACACTGTAATCGTACCCGACTAGGATTCTAGCTTGTAACCCTGCTGCCCCGACTATATAAGGGCGAGCAGGGACCCCCCTCAAAGATAACCCTCTCAACTCACTCGAGTTCAATAGAATCAACTCACAAGACGTAGGGTATTACACGATCTAGCGGCCCGAACCTGTCTAAATCGTGTTCCTTGCGTCACCATTGACTCCTTGATTCTCGACGACACCCACCGCACAAAAGACCACCTAGGGTACCCCCTATGCGGGTTGCCGGTCTAAAACACCGACAGATAGTGAATAGTAATTTCTAGTCAACCACTTTAACTCTGAGTTTGGGATACTTATTACTTGAATTGAACTTCAAACTTGATTCCTTTGAATTCTAAATACCTTCAAAGCTTGATTCCACATTTTTTGTCAAATTTTTCCAAATTTGAACCTTGAATTTGAATTTTTAGTCAAATTTGACCCAATTTGACTTTGGTACATAATACTTCTTTTTACTCCAAATTTCACCACTAACATCTTAATGACCATTCTTAGGCTTTTAACAACCCTAGTTGTTACAATGGATAAACGCTCCATGGAGTATATTAATGGCTTACGTGGTTTTCTCGATCTGGCAGAGTCCAACAAGCCATCGTCTGGTTTCATTTGTATCCATGCCGAATTTGCAAAAATAAGAAGGATTACTCATCCAGAAAGACTATTCATGCCCACATATACAGTTTGGGATTCAAGCCTAACTATTGGTTTGGACCAAGCATGGGGAAAGAGGAATTATGATGGAAGATGATGATGATGAAGAACATGGTAACTACATTCCTCACTGGACTCAAGAAGGAGCCTTTGCAGATGTTGCGATGGGCGAGGCTGAAGAAGAGATGGTTGCAGAAGAAAGTCCTACCGATGATATATGTTAGGTGTTGCGAGATGCAAAGGAAGACTGCGAGAATGTGAAGGAGTTAAAAAAGTTCGAGCGTATGTTAGATGATCGTAAAAAATTGTTGTACCCAAATTGCAAACAGGGGCACAAAAAGTTGGGTACCACACTGAAAATGTTGCAATGGAAAATAAAAAATGGAGTTTCTGATACTTCCTTGAACGCAACAAATATTTTATAACTTCTTTTGCCATATATAGTGTTTGAGACAGAATTCGGGGAATAATTATGCGGATACTACGTACGTGAGATCATCCATGGCTTTGTAGATCCCAAGCGTATAACCGACCACGAATTCAGAGTACGTATACAAATTTCTTAACAATAAATTAGTTCTAATTGTGTAGATCCATTGATCTACTATATAATAACCTTTGCCAATGACACAGATGAGGGACATGAAGGAAGCACTCCTTGAGACGGAAAAAATCATGGCAATTCAAGAACAACTTAGTAGATTTCTTCTGGATGAGGTAGTAAATCCAGCAGAGGAGTTCCATAATGATGGATCAAATATGCATCACCGCCAGGACTCGGGTTCAAAATAGTTAATCCAAATGTTGAACTTCAAGTGTTGATGCAATGTAATATTATTCATAAATATGAATGCAGAAAATGCTTATATATATAATATTATATCAAATGTAATATTATAGATAAATATAACTTTATATATATTAGCGTATTAGAACTAGTATACATAAAGGAAACAAATACGAATTACTAATATAGAATAAAGAAATAGAAAAGAAAATGAGAAAGAAACATAAAAGAAAAGACCTTTAGTACCAGTTATTTGACCCGGCACTAAAGGCCCCCCTTTAGTACCGAAGTAGCGATACCGGATGCACAACTGGTACTAAAGGGGGGTTAAGAACCAGTACTGAAGGCGCTTTCCCCAGCAATGTGTTTACATCCCTTCAAATATTGGAGGCATCATATTTGCGCGAGGCAAGTTGTCTAGTTAGTTATAGAGTTGTTAGAGTTGGACAAACTCAAAACCATCCAAAACAATCTATCATTTAACATGTTTTTACGGAGTTTCATGGACCCATACGCACAGAAAATTATTGAGCTAAACGGAGCTAAATGTAGTGGTCGATGGGAAATCAAGAAGATTGAATAGTAACCATGCACATACACATACACATCCAAAAATAGTAGAGTAGATGAGACAATATGAGAGTTGGCCTCGAGCGATGAGATCAATCCTGGCTTATGCTGCTAGCTTTCGGTCCATTCATGATTGGCCTGTGTAATGAAAATGGCCTTAGGCCATAATAATTTTTGTGATTAATGACAACATAGTTATTGGGACTAATGTGTTTGCAAGATGTACCTTTGTAGATGTTTTATAGATCCAAGGATGAATTACAAAACCATCAAAATGAGAAGAAAAAGAAAGACTAAGAAGAATTCTACGGCATCAAAATGATAGTAAAAGATCCAGAGATAGTCTTATTCTAAGGCTTAGAAATGATTGTAATGAAGCCGGGATAAAGACACGCGAAGATTTGAAGCAAATCCTACTAAAAATATGCACCGACACATTCCACCGACTCATACTCTGGTAACAGTAACCGTCACCGAATCCGTCGGTAACCACAGGACCAAGGTAGGCGCGTGTACTGTTACCACCGATTTATACTCTGGTAACAGTAACCGTCACTGAATCAGTCGGTGACCACAGGCAGGGCCAAGGTAGGCACGTGCATACCACTGATTCATACTTTGGTAACAGTAACCATCACCGAATCAGTCGGTGACCACAGGCAGGGCCAAGGTAGGCGTGTGCACTATTACCATTGATTCATGCTCTGGTAACAGTAACCATCACCGAATCAGTTGGTGATCATCAGCTCGGCTCAAAATCGGCTCTGGAAGTTTTGGAGTATAATTGGGCCTCACCGATTCATACGGTGGCTATGGTGACCATAGCATTGAATGAGCGGTGATGCGCAGAAAGTTGCAACGGCTAGTTTCTTGGCTTGGGGCTATAAATACCCCTTCGCCCGGCCATTTCAACTGTGTTAGAGCTTGGAGAAGCTATAGTTTTGGTTCTCACATACGCACAAGTGCTCTATCCACCAAAGTGCTCAAGAGAAGATTAAGGCAATTAGCATAAGGTTTAGGTCTTGATTAGTGCTAGTTTAGGCCTATCAGCGCATTGCTTTAGGGTTTAGCCTAGAGTTAGGCGAGGTTTGCACACCTCCTTTGTATCGGTGCTTATGCACACCAAGAGTTGTAAATCTGGAGCTTGTAAGTCTTGCGAGACCCTCCAACCGCGTTTGTGGAGTGGCCGCCAGTGCTTGTGATAGGGAGGAGAGGCCCTAGGCGTTTTGCCGAAGCTCTACTAAGTGAAGAGCGGCAAGGAGCATCCGGGAGAGCCTAGGTGGAGACCCACTTACGCGTGGGGAAGGCCCGTCAGCTAGCCTACGAAGTTACTTGACAGGGAGGTTTATGCCCTTGCGCGGGCATTCCCTTTGAGAGGGGCTCCAACAATGAGAACCAGTGGAAAGCCTTGCTTTCCGATACCTTAGTAGAAATTGCCTTGTCATCACGTTGGGAGTTTGCCTTCTCTACCTCATTTAGGTCCTGATTGTTTGAGCTTTTGCTTTTCAAAAGCGAGCTTTTGGCTTCTTGTACTGGATGTTGGGATACGAGGTAGGCTACGCTAGCGCAAATCAAAATTTCTACCGCGTAAAACCAGGAATAACTGCCGTATAAGGATCACGGGATTACCACTCGACGCACTACTGGTGCGGAAGATGTAGGTATGCGTCGATGCAGTGAAGACGATCACGTAGTCGTACGTAGTCGATCACGTCAACGTCCAGCAGCTCCTCAGCAGCTCGTCCACGTGCAGCAAGATCGCCCCCGGTGCCGTGGCTCGTCGTTGGCTCGTCGGCGGCTCGTCGGCAGGTCATCCAAGTGCTGCAGGCGCAACACCTCCAAGGTATCCACACGTGCAGGGAGGAAGCGTCGCAAGCCGGACTGCTAGATCCGCGAGTTGCAACAGGCGAGGGCGTGGGAGGCGCGGCAGGTGTGTTTCGCCAAAAGGTGTGAACCCTAGGGCGCCCCCACCCTTCTATTTATAGAGGTTCCTAACGGGCCTCTGGGTCCGAGGCCCATCAGTACTTCTAAACCTAATCCAACTCGGATCAGATCCGAATTGGGCTTCCAGCCCCTTAAGTGTGTGACCCTATGGGTTCGGATACGTATAGACATGGCCCGAGTACTCCTACTCGGCCCAATAGTCGGTAGCGGCCTCTAGCAAGACGTGCCAACTCCTATACGCACACGAAGATCATATCAGACGAACCATCACAACATAATATACATGCTATTCCCTTTGCCTCACGATATTTGGTCTAGCTTCAAGCCGACCGCTCTTTCTCGATCCTGTGATTCGGAATCCCTTTGTAGGTTAACTCTTAACCGTACGTAGCATGGCCATGCATTTTCGGATCCGATCACTCGAGGGGCCCAGAGATATCACTCTCAATCAGAGAGGGGCAAATCCCATCTTGATTGACCATGTCTCATAGCATGCTTCTTGACAAACCCGAAAGCTACCTTTATAACTACCCTGTTACGGCATAGCGTTTGATAGCCCCTAAGTAGGTCGATCCACATCTAGAATACATGCGAGAATCTCAGGTCTAAGGACAAAGCGTATATGTTGTTTAAAGAGAGAACTACTTCTCGTGTTGGGTCAGTCCTAGCACATGTCTCCACATGTGTCCACATTATTAGTTCAACATCTCCATGTCTATGACTTGTGAAACATAGTCATCAACTAATACATGTGCTTGTCTAATATTCATGTGTGTCCTCACATGAACTCCGACTAGGGATAACTTTAGAATAACCATACAAGTAAAGAGTTTCACATACAATTCACATAATTGCAAATCAATTCAAGTAGCCTTCAATGGATATTCAATGAACACAACATACAAATCATGGATACAAATGGAATATCATCATCTCTATGATTGCCTCTAGGGCATACCTCCAACAGTCTCCCACTTGCACTAGAGTCAATCTAGAAGGTACCTAATACCCATAGCTCTTACATGCGCATCATGCTTAGCCTGCGGGAGTGGTTTTGTCAACGGATCATAAATGTTCAGATCCGTGTGTATTTTGCATATCTTGATCTCACCCCGGTTAACGAAGTCTCGAATGAGATGAAATCGCCGCATTACGTGTTTGTTCTTCTGGTGGTTCCTTGGCTCCTTTGCTTGCGCAATTGCCCCATTGTTATCACAGTAGAGATTCAATGGGCTGGACGCATTTGGGAACACACCAAGCTCAATGAGAAAATTCCTTATCCAAACACCTTCCTTCGCGGCTTCCGAAGCCGCGATGTACTCGGCTTCTGTCGTAGAATCGGCCACCGTCTCTTGCTTGGAACTCTTCCAACTAACAGCACCACCATTTAGCGTGAACACAAATCCTGATTGTGACTTTGAATCATCTCTGTCGGTTTGGAAACTAGCATCGGTGTAACCTGTTACAACGAGCTCCTCCTCACCTCCATAGACGAGGAACATATCTTTAGTCCTTCTCAAGTACTTAAGAATGTTTTTCACCGCTGTCCAGTGACTCTCACCTGGATCAGATTGGTGTCTGCTTGTCATACTTAGCGCATATGAAACATCTGGGCGAGTACTTATCATTGCATACATGATAGATCCAATAGCCGAGGCATATGGCACTCTACTCATGCGATCCCGCTCATCAGCAGTCGAAGGACACTGAGTCTTGCTAAGATGTATGCCATGTGACATAGGTAAGAACCCTTTCTTTGCCTCTTCCATGCTGAACCGCTTCAACACTTTGTTAATGTAAGTATCTTGGCTTAAACCTATAAGCCTTCTCGATCTATCTCTATAGATCTTAATGCCCAGAATATATGTCGCTTCCCCTAAGTCCTTCATCGAAAAACTATTTTTCAGTGAAGTCTTTACGGACTCAAGCATAGGAATGTTATTTCCAATCAGTAATATGTCATCCACATATAAGATTAGAAATACTACAGAGCTCCCACTAACCTTCTTGTAAACACAAGACTCTTCTTCGTTCTTGGTGAAGTCAAACACTTTGACCACTTCATCAAAACGAATGTTCCAACTCCTAGATGCTTGCTTCAATCCATAAATGGATCTCTGAAGTTTGCATACCTTTCCAGCATTTTTCGGATCGACAAAACCCTCGGGCTGTATCATATACACGTCCTCAGCTAGGTTTCCATTCAAGAAAGCTATCTTGACATCCATCTGCCATATCTCATAATCGAAATATGCAGCTATAGCTAGAATAATCCGAATGGACTTAAGCATCACTACGGGCGAGAAGGTCTCGTCGTAGTCAACTCCTTGAACTTGTCGAAAACCTTTTGCGACAAGTCGTGCTTTATAGATGTGAACATTTCCATCCATGTCCTTTTTCTTCTTATAGATCCACTTGCACTCTATGGCTTTAACACTATCAGGCGGGTCAACCAAGTTCCAAACTTGATTATCTCCCATGGACTCTATTTCGGATTGCATGGCACTCTGCCATTTTTCGGAGTCTGGGTCCATCATTGCTTCTGCATATGTCGCAGGCTCATCATTGTCCAACAATAATATTTCCCGCATTTCGCGGAGCCTTCCTGACCTTCGTGGTTGTGGTGGTGCTTCTCTTGCCATGGGTATCTCAACTTGTTCTGATACGTTAGCATCACTCATTGATTCTTGCCCGATCGGCTCATCTTGAACTTCTTCAAGATGCACTGTCTTTCCACTCTTTTCTCCTTTGAGAAACTCTTTCTCTAGGAAAACCCCATTCCGAGCGACAAACACTTTGCCTTCTGATCGGTTGTAGAAATAATATCCCAAAGTTTCCTTTGGATATCCCACGAAAATGCACTTATCCGACTTGGGTGTGATCTTGTCCGACTGAAGTCGCTTGACAAACACTTCACATCCCCAAATCTTTAGAAAAGACAAACTAGGAACCTTTCCAGTCCATATCTCATATGGTGTCTTAACTACGGATTTAGATGGTACCCTATTAAGTGTGAAAGCTGTTGTTTCTAGAGCGTATCCCCAAAATGACAACGGTAGGTCCGACTGGCTCATCATTGATCGAACCATGTCTAACAAAGTTCGATTACGTCGCTCGGACACACCGTTTCTCTGAGGTGTTCCAGGCGGCGTAAGTTGTGGAACAATTCCGCAACTCTTTAGATGATTGCTAAACTCGTGGCTCAAATACTCGCCTCCACGATCAGATCGGAAGGCCTTAATTTTCTTGTCACGCTAATTTTCAACTTCATTCTAAAATTCCTTGAACTTTTCAAAGGTTTCAGACTTGTGCCTCATCAAGTAGACATAGCCATATCTACTAAAATCATCAGTGAAAGTTATGAAATATTGGAATCCTCCTCTAGCCGTCGTGCTCATTGGTCCGCATACATCACTATGTACGAGTTCCAACAAGTCTACTGCTCTCTCAGGAAATCCTGTGAAAGGCGTCTTGGTCATCTTGCCTAGCAAGCAAGCCTCACATGTCTCGTATGATTCAAAATCAAACGAAGTTAGAAGTCCATCAGAATGGAGCTTCTTCATGCGCTTTTCACTTATATGACCCAAACGACAATGCCACAAGTAGGTAGGACTCAAATCATTAGGCCGAGGCCTTTTAGCACTTACATTACAGACAGGTGAACCATCAAGATTTAAAACAAATAATCCATTCACAATGGGTGCAAAAGCCATAAACATATTATTCTTAGAGATCACACAACCATTGCTTTCACTCGCAAATGAATAACCATCCTTCATCAAGCATGAAGGAGACAAAATGTTTCGACTTAAACTAGGAACAAAATAACAATTATTCAACTCCATAATAAATCCTGACGGGAGGTGGAGTTGCATCATCCCGACGGTCAACGCAGCAACTCTTGCATTATTGCCCACGCGGAAATCAACTTCTCCTCTTTCCACGCTTCTACTTCTTATCATTCCCTGCATCGAATTGCAAATATGAGCAACCGATCCGGTATCAAATACCCAAGAATTAATAATTGTATCAGCGAGAAATATGTTGTCTATAACATTAACAACAAGCGTACCTGAGGTAGAAGTACTCTTACTTCCGCCATTCTTCAAGGAAGCTAGGTACTGCTTGCAGTTTCTCTTCCAGTGACCAAGTTCATGACAGAAAAAGCACTCTTTGTCTGGAGCAGGTCCAGGTCCAGCTTTAACCTTGGGCACTGGGTTTGGCTTGGACGTTCCAGCCTTGCCCTTCTTCTTCCAAGAATTGTCCTTCTTCTTAAAGCTAGGCTTGTTCTGTATAGCCATCACATGGCTGGTACTAGCGCTTTTCTTGATGTCAGCCTCTGCTGTTTTAAGCATGCCACACAGCTCATTCAGACCCTTCTCCGTCCCATGCATATGGTAGTTCGAGATGAAGTTCCCATAGCTAGGCGGAAGAGACGAAAGAATGAAATCAGTGGCCAACTCTTGGCCCAGTGGAAAGCCTAGCTTCTCCAACCGTTGAGTGTAACCAACCATCTTGATTACGTGTGGTCCTACTGCTGCGCCTTCTGCTAGCTTGCTCTCAACAAAGGCCTTAGACACATTGAACCTTTCAGTCCTGGCCTGTGTTTTGGCCTGTGTTTGGAACATGTCTCTAAGTGCCACGATCATATCGTGCGCCTCATGGTTTGTTTCGAACTGCATCTGCAGCTCAGGTTCCATACAAGCAAGCATAAGGCAGCTTACTTCGAGGTTAGCATCACATGCTTTCTTGTAAGAATTCTTAGCAGCAGCGGGTGCATCATCAGCAGGTTCTTCTGGTAGTGGGTTGTCTAGAACATCTTCATTTTTCTCAGCCCTGAGAACAATTCTCAGGTTACGGATCCAATCCGAGTAATTTGTTCCATTCAACTTGTCCTTCTCAAGGACCGAACGCAAAGCAAACGGTGTAGTGCTGCTAGGTGCCATTTAATCTACAACAAAGTAATGCAAAATACACTAAGACAAACGTATCCATGATAGAGCAAATCACATTAAACTATTTTAACAGAATCTACTCCCACTAAAATCAATATCCCTCTATTGAAACTTAGTGATTCAGGATCCACAACTAACAAGTCTACTAGTGAGCTTTAGCATCACCGCTAGCAAACAAGGTAGATCGGTAAGCAACTTTTGCTAATCATATCACATATGACTCCTGTTGTTGGGTGACATCTCTATGTCTCGGTGCCCAACCTTTATGCCCCAAGGTCCTTAACCGTTAAGATGACCTTGTCAAGCAAACCAACCCTTATGCGTGTAAGTGTCCGATACAAACCCGTCTAGTCAAGGAAAACTAGTGGTACCCTAATTTCATAGACCCACCACTAATTGTACAAGACATGGGACGGTGCAAGTTTTAGTTGGGAGGGCATACTAACTTAAACTTTGTGAGGGATCGTTCTACTTCTAACATTACAGCATGCAGAAAGTAAAACATAAACAGAATAGCATTCACACAGTTGTGACACAGTATGGCCCGTTTTCATATGGTGATCTCCATCTCCATAGAACTTGTTCACCATGGGGATCTCCATCTCCATGTTCCATGTGTGCCATCCTCCTGGTGATGAGTCCTCCAAGAACCAGAACATGCTATTACGCCTAATAGCTAGTAAAGAAGCTAGTAATGAAGATTACATAGTTGCTTGGATCATCACAGATTGGTACGCAGACCATTAAATACAATAAAGTGACAACACATATGGCTCCTGCCGTATTACCGTACGCGCGACACGTAGGTCACGAATGAGTTACACACATGCATCACATACACAAGGGGGCCATACTGATCACAAGATACAAACATACATCCTGCAAAACAGAGTTAGGCGTCCTAACGTTCCAAACTTCGGATGCCCGAAACTCCATCTTCCAAGCCGAATTTGGGAAATCTAATTTCGTCGAAAATGGCGAAGCGGTTGAATTTCATGTGTAACTTTTTCTGTAGATCAATTTTCATATAAAATTCGCCCCGATCCGAGATCGTACCGAAAAGTTACGGCTGATTTTCCGAAGCATACGCATACGGCAAAAATCCTGACCCCGGCAGTAGATCCCATCTACTATTGCACATCTAATGCGCCTGGCGTATGACCCTGGATTTCGATTCGACCAATCATATTGATCTTCGCTCACTGCAACTGGATTTACGTGTATCACTTAACTCCGATGGCGGAAACCGACCGGTAAGAGTATGTCGTTACACTACCATTGCAGCAAGGGCACGAAAACAGGACATAGATCAAACGGAAACCTCGCATATCTCCATATGCACAAATCCCGAATCCAAAACTAAGCAGCTACGGCTCTGATACCACTGTTGGGATACGAGGTAGGCTACGCTAGCGCAAATCAAAATTTCTACCGCGTAAAACCAGGAATAACTGTCGTATAAGGATCACGGGATTACCACTCGACGCACTACTGGTGCGGAAGATGTAGGTATGCGTCGATGCAGTGAAGACGATCACGTAGTCGTACGTAGTCGATCACGTCAACGTCCAGCAGCTCCTCAGCAGCTCGTCCACGTGCAGCAAGATCGCCCCCGGTGCCGTGGCTCGTCGTTGGCTCGTCGGCGGCTCATCGGCAGGTCATCCAAGTGCTGCAGGCGCAACACCTCCAAGGTATCCACACGTGCAGGGAGGAAGCGTCGCAAGCCGGACTGCTAGATCCGCGAGTTGCAACAGGCGAGGGCGTGGGAGGCGCGGCAGGTGTGTTTCGCCAAAAGGTGTGAACCCTAGGGCGCCCCCACCCTTCTATTTATAGAGGTTCCTAACGGGCCTCTGGGTCCGAGGCCCATTAGTACTTCTAAACCTAATCCAACTCGGATCAGATCCGAATTGGGCTTCCAGCCCCTTAAGTGTGTGACCCTATGGGTTCGGATACGTATAGACATAGCCCGAGTACTCTTACTCGGCCCAATAGTCGGTAGCGGCCTCTAGCAAGACGTGCCAACTCCTATACGCACACGAAGATCATATCAGACGAACCATCACAACATAATATACATGCTATTCCCTTTGCCTCACGATATTTGGTCTAGCTTCAAGCCGACCGCTCTTTCTCGATCCTGTGATTCGGAATCCCTTTGTAGGTTAACTCTTAACCGTACGTAGCATGGCCATGCATTTTCGGATCTGATCACTCGAGGGGCCCAGAGATATCACTCTCAATCAGAGAGGGGCAAATCCCATCTTGATTGACCATGTCTCATAGCATGCTTCTTGACAAACCCGAAAGCTACCTTTATAACTACCCTGTTACGGCATAGCGTTTGATAGCCCCTAAGTAGGTCGATCCACATCTAGAATACATGCGAGAATCTCAGGTCTAAGGACAAAGCGTATATGTTGTTTAAAGAGAGAACTACTTCTCGTGTTGGGTCAGTCCTAGCACATGTCTCCACATGTGTCCACATTATTAGTTCAACATCTCCATGTCTATGACTTGTGAAACATAGTCATCAACTAATACATGTGCTTGTCTAATATTCATGTGTGTCCTCACATGAACTCCGACTAGGGATAACTTTAGAATAACCATACAAGTAAAGAGTTTCACATACAATTCATATAATTGCAAATCAATTCAAGTAGCCTTCAATGGATATTCAATGAACACAACATACAAATCATGGATACAAATGGAATATCATCATCTCTATGATTGCCTCTAGGGCATACCTCCAACACTGGAATGCTGCCTTTCTAAAAGCCGGGGTCCGTTTGGCAACCCAGCTTCTCTGAGGATGAGAGTGACCGGAAGAGATGTACAGTGTCTCTATTACCCCTATGTGTACGTACTGATTGTATTTGTTTCGTGTACAATTATTCATAGACTTTGTTGGCAATATAATTATAATAATTTGCATGTGTCATGATCCATGCATTTATAAGTCTGAGTTCAAGTGACATTACACTACTCTCTCATGACCATCAAAGCATCGGCAATACTATCATAGAAAGAATTCATGTTGCTCTCTTCATGTCCATGTGCTTGCGGCTAAGATGATGTTGCTTGACCAACACTTGGAACAAAGTCTTCATTTTGATCACACATGTCAAAAAGTTCATCAGTTAAAGCACTTTCTCTAATAAAGTTGTGTAGGGCCATACATGCAATTATAATCCTTGTTTGCTTTTCCATTGGATAACTTGATATTTTTTTAATATTCTCCACTTCATTTTGAGAACACCAAATGCCCTTTCAATCACATTCCGTAGTGATGAATGCAAGTGATTGAATACTTCTTTTTTACCTCTTGGCTCGGGACCATGTCGAAACTCTGGTAAATGATATTTCTCTCCTTTATATGGTGAAAGAAAACCCTTCCAGTTAGGATAACCCGAGTAAACAAGGTAGTACTTTCCTACACATATTTCAAAGATGTTAGCAATAATATATGGTCCATATAATAAAAAAATTGTACCTGTCATATTGTTGTACCTTCTGGAGGAAAAGGAAATTTGTCAGCATAGTTCTGCAATGCTTCATTAAAAACCCTTGTCTCATGCACTGAACCGGGACATGTAAATCTCATATCGAAGCCAATACATTCTGAGTGGTACATCGATACCGACCAAAATGCGTAATCTGTTCAGTAGAAGGCACAACAACAGGGATATGAGATCCATCAATTGCTCCAATAGCACCATGAAAATGAGGTGAAAACCGATCCTCTTGTAGTTTAGGATGAACTAAGAAAAATCTGGATCTTTTGGTTTAATAATGTTTACAACCATTTTGTTCAAGCAATTCAACATTCAAGTGAACTTTCTATTCATGGTCTTTGTAGATCTCTGAAATCTATCCTCAACTTGGCTAAAAGGTTGAGAACCACCTACTGTCCATAAAAACAAGGCCAAACTTTCAATGGAATGCATACCCGTAGTTGATTTCAACCCATAGATGGTAACTAATGTTTCATGCAAACTATCAAAAACTGCCCTTGTCATCGTGAACATTCTATAACATGATCTATGTTTGTTCAAAGTGGTAGTAACCCATTGATAACCTATCACCTCAAGTTGTCTCCTTGCTGACTTGTTTAGGTAAGTTTGATCATAATACATACCAAACATGTTTGCATTGATCAACCGATTCATCTTTTTCTGTTGCCCAACTGCAATTTCCAACAACTTGGAATATTCATCACCACTTGATTCATCACTTGCAGAACTCATATACATAAAGATACATGGAGAACAACATCACAAGTCTGGTACAACTAGATAGATAGGATACAGAAATAATTCTTCCATAGCTGACTACTTCCTTTCTTCATAGCATCTCTTCAGCCAATTGAACCTTCCTTCATTGGTGTCAAAGCTAGACAAAAAAATTTCATGATTTGCAAAATGCTTGAACAACTATGTTGCAATGTAATGCTCGTCACTCCCTTCTACAGCTCCACATTCTTTAACCAATGCCCTAACCTCTCTAACCAACTCACGTGTGAAGTCACCAGTCAATGCTTTGGAGGTCACAGAGTTGGAACTAATCACATCATCCACCATGCGTGACATCACCCTCACCATAGGATTCTTCCCTTTCTTCCTTGGGCTAATTTTCCTAGGGCTACCAGATTTCCCCTTCCTCTTCAGTTCGATGCGTGCAGATGATGTGGGTGTAAATTGATCACTCTATATTTCATGAATTGGATCATCGTCCCCCTCTACTTCTTTGGGAATGTTGTCCCCACCACCTTCTTCACCAGGAATGCATGTAGAGTGGCACGAGACATGACTCTTCTCGAACATAATTTCCCATGTTTCAAACATGGTGGAGGAGCATAACGGAATGCCTTTTTCTCCCTCTTTAGGTGTCCCTATACCAAAAAAGATAGAGAAAATACAAACTGATTAGTCAATTCCATATAGTACAAAGAATTCCAATGAACATACACATGACAGATTGCTAACCTTTGTGTTTGTCTCCCACCATTCATCACTTGTTGTAGGTATCCCCAAAACATGCTGCCTTCCAAAGCCATAATTGCTCCAAAGCGATTTCCAAAACCCATACAAGGTCTTCAAGTTATCCTAACGGTTTTTCAGCTGCTTCTGGGTATAATTTTTTCCTGTTTGAGCAAAAAACTTGTCCCGCAAGTTCTTATAGCCTCTTGCATTTAGTGTACCTAGAGGCCTATTCCCAGCTTCAATCTCCTCAAAAATAATGTTACAAAAAATTATAGTCATTTTAGGATTGTCCCAATCTGCTTGGCGTACAATCTTTTTAGTTTCGTTGCTCTTTCCCTTGCCCTTTCCTTTGTTCTCCATCTAGACAAAGAGTTGTTTGTTCATAATTGCATACAAAGATTTCATTTAACAGATTAGCGATTCCAAATCCTAATCCAATTCAAAGCTCCTAAACCATGATTCTAGGCTACAATAGTTCATTTAACCATGATTGCATAATCTAGATTCTAGGCTACCATGATTCTAGGGGATGTAGTGCTCACCTTGCTGCAAATCTTGCGCAGGGAAGAGGATAGGAGCCGGGTGACGAGGATGAGCAGCCGGGCGACGAGCAGGGGCTTCGGAGGATAGCAGCGGGCGACAAGGATGAGCAGGGGCAGGTGACGAGGACCACAGCTCGATGCGGGATGCGAAGGGAGGCGGAAGAGGATAGGGTTTGATGGGGGAGAAGGGTACTGAGAGGAAAAAGAAACGTACCGATTCGCAACATTACCAATGGCAGACGGGTAAATAATGTCAGAAGCTTGTTTTTCTCTCCTTTCGAGTTTTCCATTGAACCGTGGCTTTCCAGAGCTTTTGGCCCACGAAAAGCTAGGCTTGAAAGCTTGCCATTTGTTTGGGCTTTCAGCTTCTAGGGGGTGAGAAGTTGGCTGAAAGCCCAAACAAACAGGGACTTACTTCCGCATTTGTTATTGCACTTACTTTCCGCGTTTATCTTTCCTAGAATTGCCATGTGTAGTTCATAGGGTTGGAACTTAGGGTGCAGAACTCTTTTACAGTAGAGATAGCAATGCATAGAAAAATCTAGTGGACATGTAGATAGAAATTGGAATAGATTTTTATATGTGCTTGGAGTGTTAGTTATTAGAACACCCAATTCACCCACTTTTAGGGTGTCACGGTCCCTTCAGCCTGCTGCCTTGATCAGTTGGTCGTGGCAGGGGTGGTAAAGGACCCTCTAATTTAGCCTAACAAGAATCGGGCTCAATAAGGATCGGACTATAATATTATATGATTTTGACTTAAAAATAGATAGTGCTGAGTTGGATCGTGAAGGAGATATGAGAGCCATGATCCATTACCACCCTTAGCCGTGGGTGCATAGATTTAGCTGAGTGGGTGCCGAAGTCCGTATTTGCGTAGGATACGCCGGCCGTACCGCGCGCGCTGCAATTTGATCATGACAATATAATGGACACGCACCTCCGCACCTTCCTCCCTGCAGAACAACAGACGCCTAAAACGATGGACAGCAGAGATATACCCTTGTCGCTGTTGTATGATGGCATGATAAATTTTCCCATCAACGATTTCTGGATGAAAGTCTTCACCATCGTGCTAATAGTAGTATAGTACCAATGATCTTCCTCATGCCTTTTGTGGTCTTCAGGGTTCTCCAGGAGATCGGAAGGATCAAGTTCTCCATGGAACCCGTCGTCTACACCGGGCTCGACTTGGCCTTGGCCGGTGCCAGCCCCGCCGCGACACCGTCCTTCAACCTGACTTTGCACGCCAAGAGCACCTACGGCCTGATCAAGCTCTGCACCAGCGGACGGCCTGCCATGGAGGTATCCTATTCTGGCACGACCATCGCCATGGCGGATATCGAGCCATTCTGCTTGGAACCAAGAGAGGAGAGGATCATCATCGCGACCGCATCACCGGGGTGGGCAGTTCTGCCCGTCGTCCTCCAGGAGCTCATGGCGAGCGACCGGCGGCACGGCGGGGTTCAGCTGGAGGTGGGCTTCGGCTTCGAGGATGAACAAGCGGCACGGTGGGCACGGTGGGCTTCGAGGTGAGCTCCAAGGGGTTGCTAGTCATAGCAGAATATATTTGTACTGCGCCATTGAATTACCTGCTGTGTGCTTAAAGATTAATTACTTTATTAAGAAAATGATATAAATTAGCCACTTCTGCAATTCTGTGACGATCCTTGTCATGTTTTGCATGGCAAGTTTTCTCAAAGCCGATTGTTCCACCATATCAATGGCAGAATGGAGTCCAAAACAGGAGCTGGAGGCTAAACTTTTAAATTCTAAAGATATGATCGTCTATCATGAATTTTAATCTCAATAGATAATTTCACCACCAAGGTTAACAACAGGGCAAAGTAGGGGTTCCAAAGTATGACGCTATCATCCTCTCCAAAAAAGAGAGGAGCAAATAGCGGCTCTACCATTCAATTAATAATTGCCGGATAAGGTCTCTAGTGCTCTCACATTCATACATTTTCTTAGTACAGAACAAAACTATGCCTGTCGAGTGTCTTTCACTATTTCTTCAGTTGAACTTGAATGTTACTTCCTGCACTATGGAAATTTAGAAATTATATCACTGACTTCAAATAGACAGTGATGTGGCTTTCATGCAATGATGACAAATTCAACTGGGTTCGGAGGTTTGCAAACATTGAGGTTTAGAGAACCAAATAGACTTCGAGCATAAGCACTATGTAACAAGCTTTTACAGAAAAGAAATTTGGGTTTTATGCATACAGACAACTTGGATCTCCTCTGAGAAAGGCAGCAATATTCCATATTTCCACATAGTATTGATAACCATGGATTTAATGCACTCAAAGCGTTCAACCATGTCGAGCAAATACTAACGGATATAATCCAATTAAAAGTTGTAAGTTGAAGGATATCGGAGAGAACAATAAGACATTGTAATTTCAGAGATACAGAAATCTCCGGTCTTCGCTACTTAACGGTTGAGATCAGATTTATTAAACTGCAGTGCTTCAACATCTTTTAACCAGATTTGATAAATTATAGCAGCCTTAAGGGGAAAAAAAATCAGACAGCACATGAGTAAGGCTAGATTTGAGGAAACACACCGCACACAACAAAACAAAATGAAGAACTGCGCCAACAAGAATGGTTCAGATAAGGTTGTGCTCCAAGTGGTGGTTGTTTTCCATTAATCATGTTGATCTTCTTTCTTAGGGACAGAATCGCCAGTATTAAACACATCTTGGATGTTGAAAGTCACAGAATAACACAGCTAATGAAGTTAGCACATCACAGGGTGACTCAAAAACAATGACATAAAACTCATAGCTTCCATAAACATGAAATTAGTTCAAAGAACAAAGATCAGCAACCTTGCATTTGTAGTTTTATTCAGTAATCATATTGTATTGCTTGCTATCATCGTTGTCGATAAGCATAAGGCACAACATTGCAAGACAAGATGATCACACCAACATGGCAACATGATGACAAAAACAATTATAACAACCAAGATCGCAAGACAAGAGGAGGGCATGTAACTTCAGAAGCATTTGCCATTGCCACACATAGATGCAGTTACCTCACTTGCTGGCTGCTCCAAGCTCCGCATCAATTGCACTGCGTGCGGTGTCGAGATCCTCGTCGAGGAAGATGTCCCAGTGCCCATCCCATCGGATGAAGAACTCCGTGTCCTCGAAGTACTTCACCCTGTGCACGTCCCCGGCCGGAGTGAAGAGGAAATCTCCGTCCACCAGGTCGTAGCTCTCCTTCTTGGTGAGGTTCCAGACCTTCTTCTTGCCCTTGACGACCACCAGGTCGTGGCCAAAGGTGTGGTGGTGCGCCGGCTCCACGCTGCCGGCCTTGAACCGGACGTACGCCGAGGTGGGGCTCTCCCGCACGATCCGCATCTCGCCCCCGGGCATAATCCCCACCGGCTCGAACTCCATCCCGTTCCTGAGGCAGCAGATGGCGCAGGCAGAGTTGGGGGGCACCTCGGCCTCGGGGATGGCGGCCATCTCGTCCGGCGCGGTGTCGAGGAACCGCTGGATGTCCTCCGGCCAGGGCGCGTCGCCGGAGGCCGGGCAGGGGGCGCGGAATGGCGTGGCGAGCCAGGTGTCCGCGATGGCGGCGGCGGCGTCGGGCGGCGTGGCCATCCCCGAGAGCGCGAGGACGTTGCAGGCGTTGATGGAGCGGGTGTTGACGGCGTCGGCGGGGGAGGCGCAGTGGGTGGCGTAGACGCGCGGGTACTTGTTGGCGAAGATGCAGACGCCGGCGCCGGTGCCGCAGACGACGACGCCGCGGACCTCGGGGGCGTCGGGCGCCGAATCGGAGGAGGGGGAGGAGACTTGGCGAGCGACGGCTGCTGCGGCGGCGTAGTACTTGTCAACGCCGAGGTCGACGACCTCGGCGACGGCGGGGTGCGCGCGGAGGTGCGCGACGACGGCGTCCTTGAGCGGCTGGCCGAAGCCGTCGGCGGCCGCGAAGATCTTGAAGCGGCGGTCGGCGGCCATGGGGCTGGCGAGTGATGTGATCTGAGGCGAGAGAGCAGCAGGGGCTACTGGCTAGTGGCCAAGCGAGTGAAGACGACCGTGAGGCGAGGAATCAGGCCTGGATGGATGCGGATGAGACGGTGCGTGGACTTCGCACGGACGGGAAAGCGCTTTCGCTTACATGCGGGACCCAGTGTGCAGTCCCTGATTCAGCTGCAGTGACGGATGCAACAATTTCATCAGCAAGGGTGCGTTTGGTTGGGGGACAATGTAGAACGGGATGATCCCGTTCCAGTTTTTCGGGATGGGATGATTCCATTTCTTGTTTGGTTGAATGGGATGGGTCCGTCCTAATTTTTTGTTTGGTTGGAGAGATCGCTATAGACGGGACGAGCACCGTTTTCTTCTTCTGTTAACACCGTTCGTGGGGCCCACCTGTCATACTAACAGGTATCTTCTTCCTCCACCGGCCGGCCGCGGTGGAGCTCGCGCCCGCCGGCCCCGCTCGTCCGCGCCCGCCGGCCGCTCGCCCGCGCCCGCCCGCGCCCGCCACGCTCGCCCGCGCCGGCCGCGGCCGCGCTCGCCCGCGCCCGCCGGCCGCGCCAGCCGCGGCTGTGCTCGCCCCCGCCCGCCGGCCCTGCTCGCCTCCGCCGGCCGCGGCCGCGCGAGCCCGCGCCGGTCCCTCCGCGCCCGCTGGCCGCGCTCACCCACGCCGGCCGCAGCGGAGCTCCCGCCCGCCGGCCGCGGCGGAGCTCGCCCGCGCCGGCCCCTCCACCGGCGGCTCCCGCCGCCCAAACTCGCCCCCTCCACCGGTGCGGACGGACGGCGCGTGACGGGGGCGAAGTGGGATGCCCCCGTCCACTCGTTTTGGTGGGATGGGGGCATCCCGCATCTGGAGGGTATATTCCCTCGTAGGGATGTCCCCGTCCCACCTGTCCTCCAACCAAACGCGGGACGAAGTGGGATCGTCCCGTCCCGTCCCACTTCGTCCTCACAACCAAATGCACCCTAAAGAACTGGATTGGAGGACACCCAGATCAGATCCAGATAGCTATACATTGCCAACAAACTAAGGGGGCGTTTGGATACGAGGTTGTTAAACTTTAACAGTGTTACATCGGATATTCGGATGCTAATTAGGAGAACTAAACATGAGCTAATTATAAAACTAATTGCAGAACCCTGTGCTAATTCGCGAGACGAATCTATTAAGGCTAATTAATCCATCATTAGCGTATGGTTATTGTATCACTGCATTGTCAAATCATGGACTAATTAAGCTTAATAGATTCATCTCACAAATTAGACTCCATCTGTGCAATTAGTTTTGTAATTAGCCTATATTTAATACTCCTAATTAGCATCCAAACATCTGATGTGATGGGTGTTAAATTTTAACACAAACAGCCCCTGATTCACGAGAGGGCAATTGGAAGAGACAATTCTATACTTCATGGGATCAGTGAATAGCACGGAGAGGTCCAATGAGATGGCGACAAAGGTAACTGTGGAACATGACCAAGGTGTGTTGTAGTGTGCTAATTCTACTCGCTTAAATTTTTTTTGGATGCCGATATATCTTATAAAATCTTATGATCTTGCTGAATCATCGTGGTGTTGATCCCACCATATATCTTAATTCGTAGTAATATGACATAGGTGAGAATTCTAGTTTTGCAAAGCCCAATCAATCTCTCAATCTAGCAAGAGAGTTTCCTCTCATAAGCTGACCACTCCAGGAGAGCTCCCACCCCCATTGCCGCACCCGCCCCCCACCACCGGTGACCACTCCGGTCCCAGCGTCCATAGCCTCTTGGCGGTGGCCCCAGCGCCACTGGCCAATAACTCCCAGCCCCCCTCTCTTGTCTAGACCCTCTTCCCCAACCCATTCTCCTACCATGGTGGAGGTAGATCTAGATCCATCGGAGTCGCCCGTCGCCACACACCTCCCTACGCGACCCCTTCCTCCGGCGCGCGGCAGGTGCTGGATCCTGGCTCTTCCGAGGCGGGGCCTCCCATCCCTTTGGCTGGGGAGCTCTAGGCCTTCGCCGCCTCGGGCTCTATGTCGTCCGCCTCGTCCTCATCGGTGGTGGGAAGATCCCCCTCCACCCTCGTTCAGCAACATCCTCCGCGAATCCGGGGTGCCAATCTCGGAGCAGAGTCCATCCCCCTCGTTGATGCTCCTTCGGCATCCGGTGGCCGCAGCTTCCCAGTCAACTGTAGCGCTCGTTCCGCTCAAGGACTTCCACCCGAGGTCTTCCTCTTACTTCGGGCCAGGCGCGTGGCTCCCACTCTGAAGCGTCCCCACATAAGTAGAGACTAAATGTGATACAAATATCAATCCCAGGAGGCTGATAACACATTTATTCGACAGATAATTCAGTTACCGTACAACTCCCGAGGAAGCGGGCGTGAAAGCAACGCAGCGATAAGAAGTAAATAAACAACAGCGGCTAACCAATCGACTGCCAAAAGACAGCACTCGGGACTACACGGCAGCAGCAGCATCTTGGAAAGGCCAACACCACAGGCAGCGTTGGGTGCGGACACAACCTCTACTCAAGGTCTTCGGCGATGAAGTCAGGGTCTTCCTCTGTAGCAACGAAGCAAGGGTGAGTACAAACGTACTCAACAAGTCCAACCCCATCCACGGAGGGGGATACAAGCAAGTATATGCACAGGATACAACAAGGATAGGCTAGAGTTTATTTGCAGTAAAGCTAAATTTTCAACACATGCATAGGTTCGTTTTCAAACAAATTTTTGTAAAGCTTTTCTTTAGTAACCGAACAAGAAGTGGGGTTGATCCTACACAAAGGATCCAAGTTTTTATCGATATCGGACTCCCCGTCCGCCATAGCGCACGGCACGACTGCCGGACTCTTCCAAAATTCAACCCACACACACACACACACACCATCCATGCCCAAGTGCTAGTTATGTGACCAAGCCGTAACTCGTCCAATGCCGTGGACACGGCTACCCGGATAGGTTTTAACTCTGCAGAGGTTGTACACTTTTCCCACAAGTAGGGTACCGCAGCACGATCACCTTAGTGTCGGTGCGGATCCTAACAAAGTCATTACCCACCTTAGCTAAGACTGGCTAGCCCTCACGGAAGCACCCAAGGGGTTCACGGCTCACCCACGAGACCATAACCGGGACCTAAGTCACCAAGATCTTACTCCTTTTCCATGGGCTCCCGTTGCTCACCAGCACCCCTGAAGACTAACAGTTCAGCTAGTGGGATTTATGCTAAGCCGTTGCCCATACAACGGTCGAGTAGTTGCACGATGGTTGAATTAGGCAAGATGACACATCAACTCGGTCCTTAACCATGACAAAATGGATATCTCCCGACATTGCTCAACCACAAAGGTACGAGCACAACACCCTGGCATCCCACACAAGGAATACCCATCCATCCTGTCTACACATCCTTTTCCCTTGAACCCAGAAAGCCATTTTCCTTTATTTGCGCACACACACACACACATTTATTTTCCGAAAACCTCATTGTAGTGGTGATTGTATTTGAGTAACAAATCCCTAAGCGTTCTAGCGGTGGCTGTCGATCAAATAGAGCGAATCATATTTAGAGACAACCATAGGATAACAAGGAATGTTCATAACAATCAAGGGGTGGCTATCCAACCATGTCTTGCGATGAAATAATATGCATTTTGTAAAACAGGCCAATAGGTTGTGTTTGAAAAACTAGGTATTAAATATGCATCAAAGGGTGAGATTGGACTTGCCGTCTTCAAAGCCTTCCGGGAGTTCCGGCTCGTGCTGCTGGTCCTCGGGCTCGGGCTCGCGGTCAAACTCCTCCTCGGGATCCTCCTCGGGCAATCCACGATCTACGGCACACACAAACGGACACACAAATAAATAAAAGAAAGATTGATTTTTAACCGTGAGCTCCGAACAGAAAACGTGAACGGAAAATAGGTAGAAAGATTATTTTTGGGAAATTTGGATATGGATCAGTGAAAGTATTCTGGAGGGTGAAGTGGTGAAATTTGGGATTAATTGGAGTAAGTTTGGTGCATGAAATGACGGATTAAACATGAATTAGGGGCTTAAACGGAGGTTTAGGACTGATTTATAATAAACCAGGGATCTATTGGTAAATACTTTTGGAGGTGGAGGGGCTTATCCACGAATAGGTTTATGAGAGTGGTGGAAGGACCTGTTCATAATTTGGGAAAAAGTGGGGGTCAGATCGGGATTTTGGGGAATTTTCCCCTTCTCCTTCACTGGGCCGGCCAGGAGGTTGGGGAAGGTGGGGGGGGGCCGACGGCGGCCGGCCGGCGGCCTCACCGGCGGCGACCGAGGGGCGGAGGAGGTGGGGAAAGGGGAGAGGATCCTGTTTTGCCCCTTACCTCGGGCACTTGGGGTAGGAGAGGGGCAACCGGCGGGGGTCTAGGCGGCGGCGGGTGGTGGTGGCGGCTTGGCTCGGACGGCGGCAACGCCGGAGGTGTTGGCGGGTGGAGGAGGTCGGGGTGTGGTGTGGTGTGGGGAGAGGGGCAGCCGGGCGGCCTCCTTTTATAGCCGGCGAGGTGGCCGGCGGGGTAGGGGCCCGGCAATGGCCGGTGGTGGGCGGCAGCGGCACGACACCGGTGGCGTGCCGGGGCGGGGAGGTAGGGGCCGGCGGCGGGCGGCGTGTGGTGGGCCGGAGGCGTGGCGTGGGGCATGTGAGAGGGGCCAGCGAGGCCGGGCCGTACGGGACCGGCGCCGGGCGTCGCACGGAACCCGAGGCGCGCGGGCCCAGGCGGCCGGCGGTCGTGGTGCCAGTAGGGGAGGCGGGAGGGAGTGAATGCGTCGGGGGGGCCGGCCGGAGTAGTGGCGCCAGGAGAAGTGGCACCGGGTGCCAGGGAGAATAAGGGAGGAGAGAGAAGAAGGAAGGAGGAAGAAGAAAGAAGAAGGAGGAAGAAAGGAAGAAGGAAAAGAAGAAAAAGAAAAAGGGAGGGAAAAGAGAAAGGAAAAGAGAGGGACCGGCGGCGTTCGCGGCACGCGATCAAAGCACGCGCGCGGCGATCTGACGACGGCACACGGCGAGATTTACGGGCACGGGTAGAAGATAGGAGTCGGCTTGGGTGCCGGGACGGCGAAATTGCCGGGAAGATTTCTGATTTCTGGGAGCTCAGCGGTAAAAAGATTTTAAAGATGATTTTTAACGGGTGATTTTAGTTGGTGATTTCCACGGATGTTACACACTCCCCGGCGACCCCTCCCCTCCCCTCAGCTTCGCTTCTTAGTGGGCAGGCGCACCTGCTGGAGATGGGGTGGGCCGGCGGCAAGCTACCTACTTTCTAGCTGCCGCGTCAGCCTCTCCCTTGTCTGGTCGCTCAACCACCGCAACCGCCCTCTCGAGGCACCGCATCTCCGCCGCTGCCGCGCCGGGTCGCTGATCCTCATCCTCTGTCACCTCCTTCGTGCTGTGTAGCACAACCACCACCGCCGTTGGCCCATGGGGGTTTGGTCACAGATCCACCACCGCCGCCACCTCCCGAGGCTTCATGGCGAACGCCAGGCACAGCGACATGGTGACGGTCAGTCGAATCACGGAGGATGGCTAGGAAGTAGTGGGGCCACGTAGGTGTCGGTAGTCCAACTCCTCCTTCCCCCGTCCCCCTCACGGCCACGCCACCAGGTCCTAGAAGATTTTGTCGGTCTGTGGTTCAGGTGCCATGTGATTGGTCACTGAGCAGAGGATTGTCATCGCTGGAGAGTCGGGGGGTGGCACAATAGGGTTGCTTGGTCACTGCGTATGGCCGTGTGGAGACACATGCCGCGTCGATCGTTGGCAGTAGGGGCATGGGGCCACGACAGCCTCCACCCATGTCTACTTTGGCTTGGGCCTCTAGTCCGCCACCTGTGACGCAGCGTGGGAAGCAGCAGGGTCGCCAGGAGCCACACGCTGCCAGTCCTACATCTGGCTCTACGGCGACAGGTTCAGCGGCAGACTGCTCCACGCCCTGGGAGGCATCTTCTGCTCGGGTAGACGATCCGGCAGGGACGAAACCTACCACGACCGCCTCCTCCCCCTCCCGCTTGTGCGCCGTGCAGTCGACCAAGGGTGGAGCTCTACGTTATCCCACGCACGGTGGAGGTGGCCACCAATGAGGTCGCTCTAGAACGCGCTCTTGTCACTGTGGTCGTAGGGATACCGCCGGACTTGACTTTGTTCGATGTCCAGGATTACATCATGGGCCACTTTGGAGTTGAGCCTGGCTTGTTCATGGTGCATCTGCCTTACCTAGAGATCTTCCTGGTGCTATTCAGGGATGCCGACGTGATGATGCGGGTGCTAAACGCTCAGTGCCATTGGGCGCCGTCAGAATCATCTTCCGGCGTCGTGAGAACTGGGCAAGCACGGCCACGATGGATTTTCACCTCAAGGTTGGACTGGTTGGGGTGCCCACCCACTAGTGGCTCATGAGCACCGCACAAGAGATTCTTGGATCTTCCTGTAGCATAATGATCGCAATGGCACCAGAGATGGAGTTCAAGGCAAATCTGAAGAAATTCTTTGTCATGGTGGGGTGTATCCACCTTGATCTCCTGCCGATAGAGAAGTTCATGGTGGCCCCAATCCCTGCTGAATGGCTGGATGTGCAGCTCTATCTCCGATATCGAGCAGTCATCAACATTTTGGAGGTGTCGGATCTGCATTCAACCGGCCGGGCGCCTCCTGGCGACAGCGGGACTGGACCGTGTTGGCCGGCGGCACCCGGCGGCCACCGGGGTTCGGGCCCCAGCTCCATCGACGGATCTTCTGAGTGGCCGATTGGAGGGCCGGTGGCACGTCCTTCCATGGGGCTAGTCGGTCGTCCTGCTGGGACTTCTAGCGCATCGAGCGGGGGTCGCTGCCGGACTAACCACCTAGTGATGGCCACGTTTGGTGCCCTGGCTCACGCCCTTTCGCCACAGCCGCATCCACGGTCGTTCCTGAGTGGGGCTTTCAGGGTATCCACCGCCCCGTGTCACGCCCGTCTCATCGGCCTAGTTGCAGTGGGCTCTCCACCTCTGCTCAGCGCTTCCACCCCACTTTCGTCGTGGCTTCTGCGGCAACCGCCAGACCTTCTGCCAGGTCCAGGTTGATGGAGCCGGCCCGGACGTGTTGAGGACCTTTGGGTTCTCCTTTGCATCACGCCGCCCGCCTGGGCCTACAGCGCTTGAGTTGGCCATGTTGTGGTGCAGTGAGCTAGTCACAGAGCAACAGATGGAGGATCCTTTGCGGTGGGAGGCTGCCACCGCCTAGCCGCCTTGTGTTGAATCACGGAGGCTGAGGGGTGCTCTGTCTGTCCCTTCCCACACGGTGTTTGCCAAGATCACGACAGCTCTGTCGGTGCCAGTCGTCGACCACCTATCCACTGCCGGGCCAGCACTCGAGTCAATGTCGTTCTTGGAGGTGGGTATGCCACAAGGCATCCTAGACAGGGCAGTTGGTTATCAGCTGCCGCTGCCCAAGGTGGAGGACGCTTGTCTCATGCCCGTCCCTCTGGTTGCCTGCACGTCCTCACCGATGGGACCTGCCATAATTGACATGGTTGCTATGCTTTCCCCGGTCATGCACCCCCTGTCCCCTGGGGCTCCTTTGTCCACTTTGCACCTGGGGCGCCCTCTCCACAGGTGGCTGGCTCTCCTCCTCTTGTAGTTGACCTCACTAATGTCACTACCAGGAGGGGTTCCTCCCTGGGTAGCCTAGGAGCATTGGTCGCTGACTTCTACTCTTCTTTGCAGAAACGGTCGTAGGTACAGCAGCAGCTTATCTTGAAGAAGCCTCAGGGTCGTCATGCTAAGGCCCCGCCACCTAGGGCATCCTACCTTCACCGTAGCAGCCAAATTGTTGCTCTTTCTAGGGGTCGTGGGCCTAGCCCAATCACCGCGAACCAGAACATACTCATGAGGCGGCTTGGTCTGGTCGCTATGGACGAGGCCCCAGACACTGCTGCATTTCAAGAGTACATCCGTCTATTTGCGGTCGGGTTATCTGATGATCATTGTAGAGCCATTCAGGAGTTTTTCGAGGGCAGGTTGGGCGCTGCACTCCAGAGCTGCATCATCGAGGATGACGAGTTCCTTGCGGCCACAAAGGAGCTGTTCCCCGAGGACCAGGGAGGAGAGGGATGTCTAGGTCACTTGGGTCGCATCCAGTTGCTGTAATGAGTGAACATTTAGCAGTTTGGAACGTGAGGGCCTAAACTGTCGCACAAGGCGCACAGCAATCTGGGAGTTAGTGCAGTCAATAAAGATTTCCCTTCTCTGTCTTCAAGAAACTAAACTTCATGATGTAAACAGATCACTGATTTTGGATATGCTAGGTCTTGATTTTGATTATTTTGCTCTCCCTGCCGTTCATACTCGAGGTGGCATTTTGGTTGATTGGGATATTAATGTTTGGAGTGTCTCATCTCCAACATTGGGTTCCCACTCACTTTCAGTCAAGGTCGCCTAGCTGAACTCCAATCTGCCACACTGGTGGCTCACGATGGTATACGGATCTAAGGAGGATGAGCATAAGGTTGCTTTCCTTCAGAAGCTCTGCAGCACACGTGCTTCTCTGGTTGGCCCCTGTGTACTATGTGGAGATTTTAATCTAATTTATCAAGCTCAAGATAAAAATAATGACCAGCTGTCAAGAAGAATGATGGGGAGGTTCAGGAGGTTCCTCAACAACTTGGAGCTTGAGGAACTCCACCTTCATGGTCGCCTCTTCACTTGGAGCAATGAAAGAACACATCCCACTTTGGAACGTATTGATCGGGTGTTCATTTCTACATAGTGGTAGGGACTATTTCCGCGCTGCTCTCTGCAGGCCCTCGCCACTAGGTGCTCCGACCATAAGCCGTTGCTGCTACAGTTGGATGACGGGTCCACCCGAAGCATCATTTTCACTTTGAAGCTTTCTAGCCAAAGTTTGAGGGGTACCTCCAGGAGGTCTAATCAGCTTGGAGGGGGCCACGGTTGGACGCAGACTCGTTGAGGATGGTCGACAACCTGCTACACAAAATGGCGAAAGTGTTGAAGCAATGGAGTGCTAAGGCAGTCAGCAGCATTCGGACCCAAATTCAGGTCTCTAAGGAGGTCATTTTCCATCTTGAGTCCGCTCAGGACCAGCAATCGCTATCATCGGCAGAGCAAGTGTAACGACTCAGGATCATCAGCCGAGTTAATCTTAAGACAAGTTCCCAAATCCGCAGTTCTAATCAGCCCCGACCCCTGAAACCCAACCAAAACCGCCGGTTCTCTCTAAGTCCAAAAGCCAGTGTTCCTCCAAACTTTGGAGCTGTGGGAGAGCAAAAGTCTGGAAGTTGGACCCACAACCAGATCCCACTGATCTCTCGGGTCAAGCGCGCTAGAGCAAGCGTGCGCCCTGCGTCAGAATCTCTCCGCCACGTGGCTTAACCTCCCCGACGAGCCCCGCCTCGCCCACTCGCCGGCCACGACTAGACGGATCAGCGCGCCTCCTTCCCAATCGCGCGCAGAAGCGCCCTGCAGACTCTCTGCCTCACCTCATCTCGCTCGCAACCTCACCGGCCGTGCCAGGTGCCCTGTCGCTGCTGCGACCAGAGATTGGCCGCTGCTGCGCCAGACCGCCTCGCCTCCCGCACTCATCATCTCACCCGGATCCCCAGCCGCGCGCGCCCCTCGACGATGCCGCCTTCGCCAACAACGGCTCCAGCAGTGACAACTCCTTTTCCCGCCTCGCCAGTAGCGTGCCCCGGCAAAGCCGCTGGTCTGCGCCTGCTAGCGTCACCGCTCGCCCTGTCACCTCGCATGCAGCGCTCTCGCCTGCAGTGCCCCTTCCTTCTTTCCTGTCACACGCTAGCTGAGTCGCCGCCCCCAATCCGCCGCTTGATGCGACCAGACCCGCGCTCGCCCCCACCAATCCTTTTCTCCGGCAAAACCGCGCCTGCATAAGCCTTGTCTCCAGTGCCCAATGGCCGAAAATGCTATCCCCGAAGCTCTGTTCCGCCACCCATCGCCGCTCAATCACCGCCATGGCAGCGCACTCCATCTTTTTCTTCCCGATCTTCATGCTGATCAACTCTCTCTCTTCCACACAGCTATAAAAAGGAGTACCAGAGCCCTACCGGAGTTCCCTTCGCCATCGTTGCCTTGCCGCATCTTCCTCTATTTCATGCTCACGCGCTGCCACCTAAGTTCTTGAGGAACTCTCCTCTCCGCTCAACACCCGTCTTTCCCAACCAACCGGCCGCTTGTCTCCTCCGCACGGTGCTAGAGCTTACTTGTGTCAACAAGAAGCACCGCCACCGTCGGAGCACCGCCGGACATCGCCGCCGCCCAAGCCTTAGCACCTTTCATCGCTCCGCCTGAGCCTATTCTTTCCGACCCCAATTCTTTCCGACCCCAAGACTTCACCAGTAGGCCTAAAGGTAAACTGCCGACCCCCTTCCCGGTTCGCCCGACCCCTTTTTCCGTCTCGCCCGACCTTGTCTATTTCGCCCGACTTTGTCTATTTCGCCCGACCCCTTTTTCCGTCTCGCCCGACCCTGTCTGTTTCGCCCGACTTTGTCTGTTTTGCCCGACCCCTTTTTCTGTCTCGCCCAACCCTGTCTGTTTCGCCGACCCTTATCCGCTTCGCCCGAGGGCTCGGCTGTATCTTTTTCTTTGACCCAAAGGTATCTGTGTCAAATTTTGGGGACTTCTCTGTGATAAGTCTGAGGACCCCGGTACAGTATTCCTTAGGTCGGAGGGTCAGATCATAAGTTTCTCCCAAATTCGACCCTTTGTCTTGTTCTCTATCAACTGAAGCTTGAACCTCCACAGTTTTTTCGTAGCTTTGCTACAAGTTTCTAGGCTAAAGCTTGCAAGTGTTGTTGAAATAATCGTCTAAGTGTTAACTCATGCTTTTGCATTTGTGTAGAGCTAAATCTCGCCGACGGCACATACGAGCTGCATCCGGTGCCAGAAGACGGAGCAGTAGCTGAGCCGCCGACCGCAGGAGCTGAAGCAGAACCCTCAGAGGATCAGTTCGCCTCCACCCCGCTCGAAGGCAAGCCCCGGAGCATGAACCCAACTTTCTAAACTTACACATGCCTTCCTTCGTTTGTATGTGCATTTACGTAACAAGAGTTGTTTGAAACCCTAGATGCATGACTTAGTGTTCCTTGATCTGAACACTAGTCTGATGAGTCCGAGTAGTTGCATTGCTTAATAGGACTCGGTAAAAGTCGAGTGATTTTCTATCACTCGCGAGTTATAGGAGTTGGTTGTTCTCCTTCTAGTTACAACTATAAGGACGATGGATGGGGCAGGGCCTGGTGAACTCTTTTGGTGGTTGGTGGATCGCCCTGTCTGTCTATATGAAATTGCTTAAGGTCGGAAAGTGTTGGTGTTCGTGATCAAGTGTTTGAAAGTACTAATCTCATACCTAGTATGGGATGGGGAAGCCTAGTACCTGATTGAACTAGGGCGTGGCTTATACCCCTGCTGTCCCTGGAACGAGGTTCCCATGGTGTATCATGTGGGTGCAAGTGCGGTCACAGTATGACGAGAGGTTGGGACTGTGGAGCATTGCATACCAAGGGAAGTTTGGACCTGACATGTGCCTGGGAATTGATGGGGACGGCCGACACAGGAAGCGACCCTTTGTGGTGCGTGGATGTCATGAGATTAGGTTCACCATGCATGGTTAAGAAACTCGAATCGATTCGTCTGCCTCTCACAGTTTGAGACTGCTTGATCGCTATGCTACACTGAGTAAAGATGGAACATGATGATGATATGAACTCGATGCTTGTTCTATACATTGTTGTTGGAAACTGTGGTTGTTTAGCATAAGTTGCCAACATAGACTGGTTAATGAACTTAGAATCTGAGCTAAAATATTGAAAGTAAGGACTCACTGTGGTCGCTTTTGGCAAAACAAACCCCTCAGCCAAAGAGCCTTGCATGTCTAGAAGTAGTGGAGTAGTTCTTCCCACCGGTCGGTTAAGTCTTGTTGAGCTTAGAAGCTCAGCCTTGTTTGTGGCTCTCTTTTCAGGTGAAGTTGCAGCTTCTGAGTTTGCTGCTGTTGGTACTTGGCCGCCCCAGCTTCCTCCTGGGTGGACAGTCGAGTAGGATCCCTCCTCGAACGGTGAGGAAAGGGATCATTGATGTCCTGATCGGCCTCATCAGGGACATCCGACTCCGGCGCTAGCTTCCGCTATTTTATCTTTTCACTGCTTTTGAATCTTGTAAAACTCTGAATTTCGAACCAATGTTGAAATAAATCGTCGAACTTGTTTAACTTGGTTGATCTGTTGTATTCTCTGGAACCACTCACCTTCATGTGGGTTGTGCTAACTCGGTCCTGTTAAGTGGTTAAATCAGATGAAATCCGATGGCACTTCGAGTTAACTTGACTAAGGCATGAGTGTCGCGTGTCAAGCGGCTTAACCGTGCTTTAATTAAGTTAATCCGAGGTGGTTCCGCCACAGTAAGTCCTATGACGATTCCTTAAAATGTGATATCTGGGGCTCACCTCTCTGGAGTGCACTATTGCTTGGCAGCGCTTTAGCATGCGCCGGCTACATGAGAGAGATGCAAACACGAAGTTTTCCATTTGCAATCCAACCACTGGCATAAGAAGAACCACATTACTACCCTAGAGGTCGAGGGGGCTACCCTGGTCGCTGAAGCAGATAAAGCAGAGGCCCCTTTTAACTACTACAATGCGATCTTGGGAAGTAGACATGATAGAGAATGTGAACTAGACTTCGCGGAGCTCAACATCCAGTGATGGGACCTCTCCTCCTTGGGTCGCCCATTTACAGAGGAGGAAATTTGGGAGGTTATCAAGGACCTCCCGCTTGACAAGTCCCTGGGCCCATATGGCTTCACAGGTCACTTCTATCGATCAGCTTGGTCGAGGGGACATCATTAGGGCTTTCAATGCCCTCTCCTCGATGGATTGTAGGAGCTTCCATCATCTTAACGATGCCCTGCTAACTCTGTTGCCGAAAAAACCCGACCCCACTACGCTAGGAGACTACCGTCCAATCAGCCTAATTCACAACTTCGGGAAGATTTTCTCCAAAGTGCTGGCTAACCACTTCGCCCCTCTCTTACATCCACTCATATCCCTAAATCAAAGAGCTTTCATTAAAGGTCGACAGATTCAAAATAACTTCCACTACATCCTGGGACGGCGAAGGTGCTAGCATCCAAGAAGATCCCAAGAGTCATGCTTAAAATTGATCTAGCTAAGGCCTTCGACTCAATTGGTTGGGTATTTCTTCTGGAGCTCCTTTCAGCAATTGATTGCCCGAGAACTTGGACTAACTAGATTTTGACAATCCTTTCGACCTCTAGAACCAAAGTTCTCATGAATGGGTTACCGGGGAAAGGATATGTCATGGCCGCGGGCTCAGATAGGGCGACCCTCTATCACCGATGCTTTCATCCTCATTATGGAATGCTTCAATGCAATGATCAGCACGGCGGAGAACAGAGGCATATTCCAGCCTTTAGGAGGGTCGGCAATCAAACACTGGATTCCTTTTATGCAGATGATGTAGTCATTTTTGTGTCACCAGTCGCTCAAGATTTGGTCAACCTTCCACAAGGTGACAGGGTTGGCGACGAACTATTCCAAAAGCCAAGCCTTCCCTGTACGTTGTTCTACGGAACATATTGACCTTATTAAAGACATCCTTCTTTGTACAGTGTCCAAGTTCCCTTGTACATACTTAGGAGTACCCCTCTCCCCGGGCAAACTCCCAAAGGCAGCCATGCAGCCGCTGGTCGATAAGGTCGCTAAGCGTCTCCCAGATGTGGTCACTTAATTCTAGCTAGGTCTACCCTTTGTGCTCTTTCAGTACACATCTCGATGGCCCTAAAGGTCAGCCTTGGGCAGTCAAGGCTATTGATACACTAATAAGGGGCTTCTTTGGTGTGGGACGGAAATAGCCTCAAGTGGAAAATGCGCGGTCGCATGGATTAATGCCTGCTATCCTAAAGATCTAGGTGGTCTTGGCATCCCTAATCTACAATTGATGGGGATGGCCCTGTGGATGCGCTGGATGTGGCTCACCCACACAGATCCACATAAGACTTGGTTGAGGTTCAAATTCCCTTATGGGACGCAGGTAGAGAGTTTCTTCGATGCTTCGGTCTCTGTTGTGGTGGGTGATGGTCGCATAGCCCTATTTTGGTCGGACAAATGGATCAATGGGTGTTCCATTCAGTCGTTGGCACCCAATTTATGGGCAGCGGTACCAGCTCTAATTAGCAACTCACGCAAGGTGAGAGATGGCCTCCTGGACAGACGTTGGGTCCGCAATATCTCATGAGCATGGACAGTGCAGGTAATAGTGCAATACATTAGAATCTGAGACCTTTTCTGAGATTGGATTCTAAACCTAGTCCCAGACAGGTTCATTTGGAAATGGTCGAGGTTGGGCGAGTTTTCTTCGGCATCTGCCTATTATGCTCTCTTCAGAGGTTGGTCACCGTTGTTGGGTGCTAAGCAAATTTGGAAGGTGCAGGCACTAGGCAAATGCTGCTTTTTTGGATGGTTGGTCCGTAATGGCCGTTGCTGGACTTCAAACCGGCTACGACGTCATGGTTTAAGCGACAGGGATGATTGCTCTCTATGTGCGCAGGAAGTGGAAACGCTAGACCACTTGTTGACCGGCTATGTACATAGTCGTAAGACTTGGTTCTGCGTCCTCGGGTATGTTGGTCTCGGTGGGCTAACACCGCATATGGAATCACCGCTAGCTGCTTGGTGGCTACAAGCACGGAAATCGGTCGCGAAGATTCGTCAGAAGGGCTTCGTCTCCGTTGTTTGGCTGGTCGCTTGGTCGCTATGGAAGGAAAGAAACCGCTGAGTGCACGAGCACTCAGCACTACAGCTGGTAGCTTTGGCACCGCTGATCCTAGAGGAGGCAATACTTTGGGCACAAGCGAGCTTTGTTGGCCTTAGGCATGTTCTGAACCCTAGATTGCTCTAGGTGGTAGTTTTCTGGTAGTCGCTGGCCGTTTCATTTTGTTGTTCCTTCTTTCTCTTTTGGCTCTGTTGTGCCTTTATATTCGGTTGTTTACCTACGTATGACTCTTTCTCTCTTTTCTTAATGAAAAACATGCTATGCACATCTTAAAAAAAGCCCAATCAACCATCTTTTTTCCTTTATTATTTCTTTTTTATTTTACATATTACAAGATTGTATATAAATATAGGTTGAAACGGTACACTGGAACGCTCTGTTACGAATATGTTACATCTCAAATACAAAACCGGAATTCCTACTAGAATGAAATTAATACCTATGCTCAGTGGCAGATGCGGCCCTTGAGCTTAGGAGCAGCTCCCTCTTCTTCCTCTTTCTTCCATCCCTTCTCTTCTTCTTCATTCTTCCTAAAAATCATGAAGGGGCTTAAGGGGGGTTCCATTATCCGAGCGGCAGTAGGGGGCTTGAGCCCCGCCCGTCCCACCGCTAGATCCGTCCCTACCTATGCTATCAACCTTTATCTTGATACCAAAACACAATCTAACAAACCACGCAATGGAAATAGTTAGTTCCTTACATTGTTATTAATAAAAAAATTTACCATAACACAGGTCTAGATCATTCAGCTAGATGCTTACATACGTGCAGATAGACACACCAGTATGAATATATGCACGCACGCCTTAAACCTAGGCCCTAGTGTCTTATACATAGTACTTCCACCATTACACTTTGGATGTTGACGTAGCCACAAATATAATTTAAACCACCAGTTTTTGTTTAGCACATTAGTAACAAATAGCAAAAGTCTACTATTATGAAAACTACTCTTTGACACAAATCTACCTGTACCATTTTCAAATCTATAAACTTAAAAATAAAAATTAATTTGTAATATAAGTATTTGTCATTTTTTATGAATAGAATTTGCCAACATTTAATCCAATTTAATCAAGAATTGAAGTTCCCTTTAAACTTCTTCCATCTCTTGAATATTGAGAGTATAAAAACATATAAAATAAATTTCTCCCATATATGTAAATTGTGGCTAAGTATGATAATAGTTCAAAATAACTAATCAGTAGCAGGAACCGCCTCAGCATGATATATATCAAGAAGACAAATTTAATGACCGCTGGTTTATTTTACTCTTACTTTCTTCATCCCAAATAGAATGTTTATCTAGATTTGTTCTAAGTAAATTCATCAAAGCTTAACTAAATTTATTAAAAAAGTACCAACATTTATGGTATCAATTAAGTACCATTTTCAAAGTATACATGTTTGATGTTATAAATGTTGTTAGTCTCTATAAACTTTCTCAAATAGAATGGTCTAAGTAAATTAAAATGGTAAGTAGGACTTGAAGACTGAAATAGAAGCTTATGCTTGGACATCCTATTTGGGTGTAAGCAATCTGTCAATAGTCTGATCTTGCTAGGAGCTCTAGCATGAGAAAATTCCAACCACCACGATATGTGCATTATGTTGCTCCCAATATTTAACATAAGAATTCTGATATGAGCACTTCAAACAAATTAGAAGACGTTATAAGAAAACACATGCCAAGATGTTATTAAAAGATACTGATACAGAGATGGACCGATGGACCGATCTTCTCGACGTAGGATCGTTGAACCACATGTAGTGGTAGAAAGATAACTGTTGTACCCTCTTATCTCCATGGACCAGCAAGCACAATCTTGATAAGTTGCTATCGAACCATCAATTCCTAGCGAAAAAGCAAGCACGATCTTTGACGGAGCGCTCGATTTCCCTTCAATGATATGCATAGGACGAACAAACATGAGACCCTCATCTCGGAGAAGCACATAGCTAAATAAATTCATAATTCGAGTCCCTAACTTATATAGTACCTAAGGGAACCTAAAACCTAAAAACTGGACTCTCAGAAACTTTGGACTCAATTTGTCATCGTCTTCCCTTCTGAATTGAAGCGCATATTTAAGGAACCTTGGCTTGGGACTCCATCCATCAAATGGGAAATAAAATTAGATTTCCAAAGAGTAGACAAATGTCCAAAACGAACTCCATACGTAGGAGATATGGATATCTTAATCCAGGGTTATCGGGCCGTGACGTGGCAATTCGAATTGAATTGAAATCTTCCAATCTTCGAACTCCTTAATTCCAGACAAAATCCTTGCCAAACTTGAAGAATGAAGTCTTTAAATCCCTTTTAAATTTATGATAGAGTCGGATACGATAAATAAGGACTTCTAGAACAGAGACTCCATGTTTTACAATCCACGCTCGTCAACGTGACAGCCTGCATAGCCTTAAATGAAATTGCCATAATTCTTGGTACAAAACTCCAAATCTTGTAAGGTTTGACCCGTTGGAAAGAAGACTTGATACTATTTCTGAATCTCACCTTTTAAATCCTTGGAATCTTTTGTATTGGTGTGCACAACTCAAGAGAGATGACTGTTAGAACAGACGACCCTGTAACTTGCATTCCTGATCCTCATCATTCTCCCCTTCTTCAAAATGAGTCGTCCTCGACTCGTGCTAGTTGTTGAATCTTTGGTCAAAGACGAAGATTATGACTAACACACTGTTTTGACTAACCATGCTGCCATCCCAACATGGATTCAGCCACAAACATGACTTAAAAAAATACTGACTCGATGACACAACTTGTCAGATTTATAAGCCCGGCAGTCCACCAGGGGGTTACCCAAGTGGTTGATTTACAGGTGAGGGTGATTGTGAGACCAAGAACTCGATGGTGATCACGAGAACACAAGGGACACGGGAGATTTAGACATGTTCGGGTCTGTTGAGAGTAATACCCTACGTCCTATATTTTGGTGGATTGTATTGCTCAATGGTTCGATGCCCTCGGGGGGCTCCCTCGGCCGCCTTATATAGACTGACGACCTAGGGTTACAAGTCAATTTGAATCTAATCTACTCGGTAGTTACATGGAAGGTAATCTGGGTCGGACTACAACACGCCTTCCACAATATCCAGGTAGATTTGGATTGTCTTGTTGCCTTGACGTGTACTCCAAATATCTTCATGTCCTTGGCCCACACGCCCTGGTCGGGTGGGCCCATTTGTCAGGTCCAACCAGTATCCTGGTCGGTAGGGACCCATGGGGTACCCATATCCCTCAAGTACTCGAGCGATGTGTAGGCGAATAGGAACTTGAGATCCTCACAGCAAGACTTAAAATGAAGTCGGCTGAAGCTGCGATGATGTCATGGTGATGTAGAGGCTGCACAGTGCTCAAAAAAGAAGAAAATCCGAGTGAACGCAGAGCGAAGATGAGTATCGAGTTGATGGAGGTCAGGCATCCAATAAAGTCGAACCGAAGGTTATGAAGAGCGTCGCAAGACACACTCTGTAGGAGTAGCCCCCAAGCATTGAAGCGATTAGGGTAATTGGTCCAATGATCAAGAAAAAAGAATATTCAGCCCATCAGCAAGTCCAAGTTCCTGAACACAAAGACAGGCAAAACCATGGAGGTATGCTGACCAGAATAAGGCGGCCAGCCTTCACAGACGATGACTAGCAGAGCCACTGAGGCACGCCGACCTGAAGTGAACGCCTAACCCTAGAGGATAAGGACTAGTGTGATGACAGATACACGACAAAGATGCTTGTTCACGGGAGTGCTGCACCATCTGAGCAACTGCAAGATTTCTGGCAGTACTTGTGGATTAGGCCGAGCATCACGTGAACTCTGTAGAACCATAGCAATATGGGAGAGCCTTGTCGTGAACCCTCACGAGCCCACTGTATCACCTTGGATGTAAGCTAGCGACCAGGCTATAAATAGTCCAACTTTTAGCACGAAGAGCCATGGCTCAAATGACAGCGCTTGTAGGCTTGAAACTTGTATTGTTTGATAGGAGTAGCACCCACCTAGAAGCATGGTGCTAGAAGAATTCTCGTGAGGAAATCCTAGATGCTCCTTCCCTTCGCAGTCTCTTTGATGAATCCTGGAGGTAACGATGCTAGAAGAATCCTCGTGACAAGGCTGTATCGTGAATCCCGCGAGGTTCTCAAAGGCACTGCTAGGGGAGGTGTTTCACGCAGCTTTCTTGTATTGTACTTTTTTCTTTTTCTGTGTTGTAGCTTCTTATCCTAGGATGTCAGCGATCTTTGAGGTGCCAGAGGCATTTGTAACATATATTGCTAGTAATCTTTCCAAGGAATATGATTGTAGCCGAGTAAAAATATGCCCCTGCATCCAGATGTGGGGATTTATGGGGCCACGGAGGCGCACCAACTTGAAACGGGGCATCTGGCCCCTGAGGACGAGGGCTAGCGGAGCTGTGGAGGCACGCCGACTGGAATTAGGTGCCTAGCCCCCAAGGACGATAACTGGCAAAGCCGCGGAGGCACGCCGACTAGAATTAGGTGCCCAGCCCCCAAGGATGAGGACTGGCAGAGCTGCGGAGGCACGCCAACTAGAATTAGGTGTCCAGCCCCCGTGGTCGAGGACTAGCAGAGCGTGGAGGCACACCGACTAGAATTAGGTGCCCAGCCCCTGAGGATGAGGACTGGCGAAGCCGCGGACGCACGCTGACTGGAATTAGGCACCCAGCCCCCGAGGACAAGGACCGGCGGAGCCACGGAGGTACGCCGTTAAAAGCACAATGGAAAATCCACAGATTCCATCCCACGCACACCGTGCTAACGAAAAAACCCGCATATTTCGCCCGGCACGTTGCCCTGTAATAATGGGAGGCCTGCAATTTTTGTCCGTAAGTTACGCCGTCACACCTCTCAAAACTGTGAGGGGTCACATGGTCATTGCATTCCCATCTGAAACACTTGCAGCACCGCTGCCACAATCCACTGAGCTTCCTTGCCACCACGCTCGCAAACCCTTGGCCACGGCACCGCAAGTCACAAAGCTACTCGTGCGTATTTTGCCACCACCGCCCGAGCCGCCGTGCCACCGTCACCTGAGCCGCCGCACCGCCGCATGCGTGTCAAAACCCTAACCACCATTAGATCTAAATCTCAAGGCATAGAGAAGGATGTTCTGGCTTCACACATGAAAGGTAGGTTAGGCCAACTGTTTACTTTAGCTTTTGACCTCGTAATCTTGATATTGATGTACACCTGTTTGTGTAAGCAGAGACTACAGCGGTATCTCAAGGAGTGCGAGGACTCCAATGTGTGCCTTCAGCAAGAGCATGACACAATGGTCAAGTGTGAGTATGCAGTTTCGTAGAAGCTGGCTTGTGAAGCCAACGCGCACAAGGAAATTGAGTGCTGCTTAGAGGCTGCTGTGAGTAATCTTCAGAATGACCAATGTGTGATTGCAGTGCTAGAGTTAGAGCTGGAGGATCTGCGAAAGGCGGCTGACTATGTGATGGACATGGTCTACCCAGAGGCCGACCCAACTGCGCCAACGCTGTTGCTCAATCGTCTGAAAGCTGCACCTGTTCAGCTGAAGGCTCTGCTTAAGGACGCCATGGTGGAGTGCGTGAAGAACATCTTCGCGTTGGTGGTGACATACTTCGCACGGTTGGCCCCGAATTGTGCTACAACAAGAGTTGCGGCCAACTTTAATGCAAACTTGCTCCCAGATTTGGCTGACCAGTATCAAGACGTAGCGGAGAGCATTGTAAATAATTTGGACCTGTAAAAACTGAACTTTGAGGTGTATTAGACTATTTCAAAAGACAAATCATGTGATTCACTTAATCATAAGTGGAGAAAAAGAGTCTCCAACCCTCTCTTGGTGTATATGACAGGATAGCATGTAGCTGAGGCCTGCAGCCGCTAAGTGCCTAGCCTTTCCTGACCAGCGTCCTGCTGAGACCGGATCTCGAGCTTGTAGCAGGGGTGAATGCAAGGTTTTCTAGGTTTTGCAGGCTGGAACGCTGACCACATGATGTAGTCGTATTGCCTTGAGAGGGGGAGGAGGAGGATGCGGGACTCGGAGGTCGGCGCCTGGGGGTAGCCCCCGAGTTTAAGAGCGAGCAGGCTGTTGAACAGGTCGGACAGCCCCCCGAGCATGAGGAACAGCTCGAGCAAGAAAGGACATAACGGTAGTAGGTACGCAAAGAACCATAAGGGTTTTATTTATTCAATAACAAAGGGAAACAGAGTACATAGCTTTTAAATCTAGGGGTAGAAATGCCGTAGATGCTCGATGTTCCACGGATTAGGGATGCTGGAGCTATCTGCCCCATGTAGTCAATAGGTGCCTAGCTGGATCACCTCTTTGACGATGAAGGGGTCCTCCCAGGGGGCAGCCAGTTTGTGCATGCCCTTGGTGGACTGGACCTAGCGCAGCACCAAGTCACCAATGTTGAAGGAGCATTCCTTGACATTCCGATCGTGGTAGCGTCGTATCTGCTATTCACGGCGTGCATGCTGGATGAGGGCCGCTGTGGCGGAACACCCCGGATTAACTTAGCTAAAGCACATTTAAGTCACCTAACATGCGATCATATGCTTTAATCAAGTTAACTTGACGATCCGTCGGATTTCATCCGATAAAACCACTTGTACAGGACCGAGTTAGCATAGCTCACACGAAGGTGAGCGGTTCCAGAGAATACAACAGATCATCCAGATTAAACAAGTTCAACAATTTATTTCAATACTGGTTCGAAAATCAGAGTTTTACAAGTTCAAGAGTAGCAGAAAAGGTAAAATAGAACGGCGGAAGCTAGCGTCGGGTCGGATATCCCTGATGAGGCCGATCAGGACATCAGTGATCCCTTTCCTCACCGTCCGAGGAGGGATCCCACTCGACCGTCCACCTAGGAGGAAACTGGGGCGGCCAAGTACCAACAGCAGTGCACTCAGGAGCTTCAACTTCACCTGAAAAAAATGCCACAAACAAGGCTGAGCTACTAAGCTCAACAAGACTTAACCGACCAGTGGGAAAACTACTCCACCAACTTCTAGACATGCAGGGCCTTTTGGCTGAGGGTTTGTTTTGCCAAAAGCAACTACAGTAGGTCCTTACTTTCAATATTTTAGCTCCGGTTCTAAGTTCATTAACCAGTCTAGTTTTGCAACTTATGCTAAGCAAACATAGCTTCCAAATAATATATATATATATATATATCAAGCATCAAGTTCATATCATCATCATGTTTCATCTTTACTTAGTGTAGCATAGCGATCAAGCAGTCTCAAACTGTGAGAGGCAGACGAATCGATTCAGGTTTCTTAACCATGCATGGCGAACCTAATCTCACGACATCCGCGCACCATCAAGGGTCGCTTCCTGTGTCGGCCGTCCCCATCAATCCCCTGACCCGTGTCGGGCCCACTTGTGGCGGAACCACCTCGGATTAGCTTGATTAATCAGAGTTTAGCCGCCTAACATGCGACACTCCTGATTAACTCGAGCTAACACGAAGCGCCGTCGGACTTCATCCGATTTAACCACTTAAACAGGATCGAGTTCAGCAAACCCACACGAAGGTGAGCGGTTACAGAGAATACAACGAGTCCACGGGTCTTAAACAAGTTTTACTCATTTTTTTGGTTCCACCATAAAATCCAACATTAGGGTTTACAAACCAAGATCAACAGAGAAAGCTAGCGGAAGACTTCATCGGGGTCGGACGTCCGGGCGAGGCCAGCCAGAACATCACTGAGTCCTCTCCTCGCCGTCCGAGGAGGGGTCCCACTCGACCGTCCAGCCTGGCGGAAGCTGGGGCGGCCAAGCGCCAGCAAGGGAGGGGTCGGGAACTGCAACCTCACCTGAAAAACAGGAGCCACAACAAGGCTGAGCTACTAAGCTCAACAAGACTTAACCGGGGAGGAGCCAGCTGCTCTTCCAACTAGACATGCAAGGCTTCTTGGCTGAGGGGTTTGTTTTGCCAAAAGCACTAAGTAACCTATTTTCAAGTTTTAGCTCCGGTTCTAGATTTGCTTACCAGTCTAGGTTGTGCAACTTATTCTAAGCACCATCGAGTCAAACAAGTGTGTATATAAAAGCAACAACATTGCCATCATCAGATTCCTCATTTACTCAGGGTGACATAGCGATCAAGTAATCTCAAACTGTGAGAGGCAGACGAATCGATTCGAGTTCTTTAACCATGCATGGTGAACCTAGCCCCACGACATCCGCGCACCCGGAGGTCGCTTCCTGTGTCGGCCTTCCCCATCGATCCCCTAACCCGTGTCGGGCCTATTTCCTTTGGTGCAAGGTTCCACAGACCCGGTCTCTGCCGTTCTGTGACCACGCTTTGCCACCACGTGCGACAACCAGCAGGGGAAACTCCGTTCCAAGAACAATGGGGCGACCGCTCACGTCTAGGTTCAATCAGGTACTAGGCTTCCTCATCCCATACTAAGTATGAGGCTAGTACTTTCAAACACTTGATCACGAACACCACCACTGTCGGGCCTTAGCAAGTTTTCATAGACAGACGGGGCAACCATCCGACCACCAAAAAGTTACCAAAACTCTGCCCCGTCCATCGTCCTTATAGTTGTAACAGGAGAGTAAACATGCAACTCCTACAACTCGCGAGTGACAGGAGATCACTCGGCTTTTACCGTTTCCTATTTAAGCAATGCAGCTACTCGGTCCAACAGCTAGTGCTCAGATCACGGGGACAACTAAGTCATGCATCTAGGGTTTCACACAACTCCTATACGTAAATGCACAAGCATGTTACAGAGGGCATGCGCAAGTCTGGCAAAACACGTAGGATTTTCATGCAACCGGGGCTTGCCTGCAAGCAAAGAAGGCTGGAACTGCTCGACTTCGGGGGCGGCTTCGACTTCAGCGGGCAGGAACTCGGCTACAGCTTCTTCTTCGGGCGTCGGGTGCAGCTCGTAGAAGCCGTCAGCGAGATGCAACTCTACACGAATGCAATGCAGGGGTTAGCTTAAACGTTGAAGTCGACAGCAACACTGGCTCGCCTGAGCCCAAAAACTCGCGACAAGGAGCAGGAGGTTAAGGCTGCTTGAGAGAGCTGATGATGATCATCATGAGGTAAGGGCAGGAAGGAAGCTAGTGATCTGATCCTTGAACTAGAGGATGTGATAACTGGGATCCTCAGACAGAAGCGCTGAAGGGTTCCCACGTTTTACACTTACACCCTCAAGTTGAAGAAAAAGATCACAGCCAAGCCCTCGGGCGAGGCGGACAAGGGTCAGCGAACAGACAGGGTCGGACGAGACGGAACTGGGGTCGGGCGGATAGGAGGGGTCGGTCGAGGCGGACTTAGGGTCGGCACTCACCTTCTTCCTGAAAGGAAAGCTTGGGGTCGGGAAGAGGCAGACTTGAGCGCGGAGCTAAAGCTTCGATCAGGGACTAAGGTTGGCGATACTCCGGTGGCGGCGCTGCTTCTTGCGGATCACAAGAGAGCTCTACGCAGCACAAGGAGCACGCGGCTGGTGACTTGGATGAACTGAGAAGGAACTGGGAGATGAACTTTTCAAGAACTGGGTGGATGGCGCTAGAAGCTTGAGCAGGGAGCTAGAGGAAACTAAGGGCAACAAAGGCGGAGGGAACTCCGGCGACAGGAGCCTTCCTTTTATAGCTGCTGGAGCAGAGGAACGGGAACATCGCGGAGAGAGAGGAGGGAAGCGGCACGAAGGCCAGGGAGAAGCAATGGAGTGCTCTGCCGTGGCGGCGATTGAGCAAACCGGACGGTGCTGCAGAACTCCGGGGGTGACACCAGCGATCATTGCGCTACTCCGTCAGGGCGGCGTAGGCGCGGGTAGACTGGTGGTTGGGATTTGGCGGAGAGCAGGCGTCGCCGTGCGGAAGAAGTGATAGAAGCGACCGGTTAAACGGCGCTAAAATCAAGGGCGCACAGGTGGAAGAACAAGCGGACGCGGCGTAGGGGAGAGCGCGGAACAATAGATTGTCGGGCGGCTTCTGACAGAGCGGGGAAAGGGACTGTCGCGGCCGTGGTCGGGGTTGGCGGTCGGGGAATCGTCGTGTAGCGACGACCGGGCGGCGCAACTGTTGCTGGAAAGGACGGAAAAGACGGGCGACATCGGTCTCCGGGGCCGGGATCTGGTATCGTGATGATGGGCGCGGGGAGCGAGGATCTGCAGAAAGGGGTGTAGAGGGCTTCCGCTGCCATTGGGGAAAAGGGCGCGGGAACCCACTTGGTCGCTTGCCAGAGACAAAACTGAGCGGTGGCGTCGGAGAAGACGAGCCACGCGGCAGGAAAGCTCTGAGGCGGCCATGCAACTTGAGTGCGGCTGGCGCGGGGGATCTAGAAAAGATCTCACGGGTCCACCGGGGAAAAGATCGGACGGTTGAGGAAGATTAGCAGGATCCGACGGAGGGCTGAACTCGTCAGGGTCGGGAAAAAGGAACGAACGGTAGGGGTCGGATCTCAGGGGTCGGAACTGGCGGAAGACTGAGCACTTAAGCGCGGTCAACAGAGCAACTGACTGAGGTTAAAGGCTGAGATCAACTTAACTGGGAAAGATTAGGGGTCGGTCATTACAGCCTACCCCTCTTAAAAAGAATCTCGTCCCGAGATTCAAGATCAAGGGTGTGCTGCTCTTACCTCCTGGATGAGATAGAAAACCTGGAAAACGCTTGTTCAGATATTCTTCCGTCTCCCAGGTCGCTTCATCTTCGGTGTGGTTTCTCCAGAGGATCTTGTACATCCTCACCACTTGGTGTCGGGTGTGCCTTTCCTTCTGGTCAAGAACTCGATCTGGGTACTCGGCGTAGGTCAGGTCAGGTTCGACTTGAAGCTGTTCTTGTTCTAGGATCTCTGCTGGAACTCGGACACATTTCTTCAACTGAGACACATGGAAAACATCATGTATGGCTGACAGCTGCTCTGGGAGTTGGATCCTGTAAGCGACGGGTCCACATATCTCCACAACCTCATAAGGGCCAATGTAACGGGGAGCTAACTTGCCCTTTATTCCAAACCGTTGCACTCCTTTGGTTGGGGAGACTCTAAGGTATACATGGTCACCAAGGTTGAACTGCAGGGGTCTTCTGCGCTGGTCAGAGTAACTCTTCTGTCGAGATTGGGCAGCCTTGAGATTTGCCTGAATTACCTTCACTTGCTCCTCGGCTTCTGCCACTAAGTCAGGGCCATAAACCTGTCTCTCTCCTGGTTGGGACCAGTTCAAGGGTGTCCTGCATCTTCGGCCGTACAAGGCTTCAAACGGTGCCATCTTCAAACTGGCTTGGTAGCTGTTATTGTAGGAGAACTCTGCTAAGGGCAGGCACTTGTCCCAGTTTTTGTCATAGTGGATGACACAAGCTCTTAACATGTCTTCGAGGATCTGATTGATATTCTCGGTTTGGCCATCGGTTTGGGGATGGTATGTTGAGCTTCGGATGAGCTTGGTGCCCATAGATGCTTGTAGTTGCTCCCAAAAACGTGCCACAAACTGAACTCCTCTGTCTAAGATTATAGTCTTGGGTACACCGTGTAGAGAAACGATACGGTCGAGGTACAACTCTGCATATTGCTTGACTGTGTAGGTGGTACGAACAGGAAAGAAATGTGCCGTCTTGGTCAGACGGTCCACTATAACCCAGATAGAATCATACCGTTGAGTTGTAAGGGGTAACCCAACTATGAAGTCCATGCTGATGTCTTCCCATTTCCAAGAGGGGATGGGTAGCGGCTGCAAGGTTCCTGCTACCTTCAAGTGACTGGCCTTGACACGTTGACAAGTGTCGCATTCTGAAACATAACGAGCTATCTCCGGTTTCATCCCACTCCACCAAAAGGTCTGACGGAGATCATGGTACATCTTGTTGCTGCCAGGGTGGATGGAGAACTTGGAAAGGTGAGCTTCATCTAGGATTTGCTTCCTTAACTCGAGGTCGGCGGGCACTACTAGTCGGTTTCCATAGTACACACCTCCCGTTTGGTCCTGCCGGAAAAGCTTATATCCCTCGTCTTTTACCAGGACCTTACTGATGATCCGTTTTACTTCTTCATCCTTAGCTTGTGTTGACCGAATCCGGTCCTCTAAAACTGAGTCAAGGATGATGTGATCAAGGGTTCCATGGGGAACAAGCTCTAGACTTAGTTTTCCCATCTCGTAACACAAAGTGTGGGTGAAGGCGGTGAACAACAAACAGTTGCACTGGGGTTTGCGACTGAGGGCATCGGCCACCACATTGGCCTTGCCAGGATGATAGTGCACTTCCAAGTCATAATCCTTTATCAACTCCAGCCATCTTCTCTGACGCATGTTGAGGTCGGCTTGCGTGAAGATGTACTTGAGGCTCTTGTGGTCGGTGTAGATGTTGCAGTGAGCTCCTATTAAGTAGTGCCTCCATACCTTCAAGGCGTGTATCACTGCTGCCAACTCAAGGTCATGTGTCGGGTAGTTCAGCTCATGAGGTCGCAACGCACGTGAGGCATAGGCAATGACTCGGTTGTCTTGCATAAGAACACACCCGAGTCCAGTGCCAGAGGCGTCACAGTATACGTCGTACGGCCTAGAGGGGTCGGGTTGAGCCAAAACTGGGGCGGTGGTTAACAAGTGCTTCAGGGTTTTGAAAGCTTCTTCGCACTTGGTGTCCCACACAAACTTGGCCTCTTTCTTCAACAACTCGGTCATCGGCTTAGCTATCTTGGAGAAATCCGGTATAAAACGCCGATAGTAACCTGCCAGTCCGAGGAAACTCCGGATCTGGTGTACCGAGACAGGAGACTTCCATTCCATGACCTCTTGCACCTTACTGGGATCCACGGCAATACCGTCCTTGGAGATAGTGTGTCCCAAAAACTTGACACTATCCAACCAAAACTCACACTTGGAGAACTTTGCATAAAGCTGGTGATCTCTCAGTCGCTGAAGAACTATATGAAGATGGTTGGCATGCTCTTCCTTGTTCTTTGAGTACACTAGGATATCATCAATGAACACCACTACAAACTTGTCCAGCTCGGGCATAAACACCGAGTTCATAAGGTACATGAAGTAAGCGGGTGCATTGGTGAGTCCAAAGGACATGACTAGGTACTCATACAATCCATATCTGGTAGAGAAAGCTGTCTTGGGTATGTCGCAAGGTCGAATCTTGATTTGGTGATAACCAGAACGAAGATCGATCTTGGAGAACACTTTTGCTCCGGCTAACTGGTCAAACAAGACATCAATGCGGGGCAGTGGGTACTTGTTCTTAACTGTTACCGCATTGAGGGGTCGGTAATCCACGCACATCCGTAAACTGCCGTCTTTCTTCTTCACAAACAGGGCGGGGCAACCCCAAGATGACGTACTGGGTCGAATGAAGCCCTTTTCCAACAGATCATGCAACTGGGTCTTTAACACTGCTAACTCAGCGGGTGGCATCCGATAGGGTCTCTTAGATATCGGAGCTGTGCCAGGAACTAACTCTATAGAAAACTCCACTTCTCTGTCAGGTGGCATGCCTGGCAAGTCCTCTGGAAACACATCTGGATACTCACAGATAACCGGGAGGTCTTCTAAACGGGTTCCCAAGAGAGAAAAGGCACAAGGGATCAAAGACTCAGGATGGGTCAAGGATAGGGTAGCACTGCCATGGGAGGGCGAGCTGATGAAAAGAGATCGGGCTGAGGTATCTAAAACAACACGATGTCGGGCCATCCAATCCATTCCAAGGATGACGTCTAGGCCTTCAAGGTCAAGGATGATAAGGTTTTCTTTGAAGAGGGTGGGGCCTAGCTGGAGAGGTACAAGAATAACGATCTGTTCCGACGTTATCCTTCCTCCAGGAGTGGCGATCACATAGGGTTCCTTAGTGTGACCTACACTTAGCCCACACCTTTCCCTTGCCTTACTCCCGATAAAGCTATGAGAGGCTCCCGAATCAAACAACACCACAACAGCTTGATTTAAAACAAGAAAAGTACCCGTCATCACTGACGCACCTTCGGGAAGTTCGGTCAAGCTGGTGTAGTTGAGTCGGCCTTGTCGGACTTGCACCTTGGGCCTTCTTCCTCTGGCTGCCATGGGGTTCTGGCCTTGCTGCTGAGTCTTGCTCCTGGGGCAGTCCCTTGCAAAATGTCCCTCATTGCCGCAGGTAAAACATCTGTTACTGGCTGCCGGACGAGGTGGCGTTGGCAGGGTCGGCCGGGGTACTTGTGGTGGGAAGCCTGGGAAACTGGGCATTGTTGCCGGCGGGGGTCGGGCGATCCATTTCCCTGACTATTGGGGTCGGCCAGGGGCTTGTGGAGGGATCATCCGAAACCTTCGGGCTGGCGGGCTCGGAAGAGCCACAGAGGCTTTCCTCTTCTGGTCGGCCTTGAGAGCTTGCATGCAGTCCTCCTGGGAGATGGCCAGATTGACCAACTCGTTATAGGTGTCCACCCGGATGGGATTTAGCCTTTCCCTGAGCTCCAAGCTCAAACCTCGGCGGAATCTGTCCCGCTTCTTCTCATCGGTGTCCGCGTGATATCCCGCATAACGGCACAGGTCGTTAAACGCCTGGGCGTAGTGCAGCACATCCCGAGTTCCCTGGGTGAGGGCCAGAAACTCGTTGAGCTTTCGCTCCAGGAGACCTTCAGGAATGTGATGCGCCTTGAACGCCGTCTTAAACTCGTTCCAACTGACCACGTGGCCAGCAGGTAGCATGGCATGGTAGTGGTCCCACCAAAGCCGTGCGGAACCACGCAGCTGCTGAGCTGCGAACCGCGCCTTGTTGTTGTCAGGGCATGGAGCGGTAAGGAGCTCGAACTTGGACTCGATCGTACGAACCCATGCATCAGCGTCGAGCGGTTCTTGGGTCTTTTGGAACAGCGGGGGCTGCGTCCCCAAAAAGTCCTCATATCTTACGATATGCTGCTGCTGCTGTGCTCTACCACCATGTGGCTGCTGTTGTCCTTGTACCAGATGCCTGAGCAGCTCGGTTTGAGTTGCTAGGATTGCCTCCAATGGCGATGGTGGCGGGGGCGGGGGAAGATCTTGTTGCTGATCACTGCCGCTGGGCATAGTTCCAGACCTCGTGCGGTGCGCCATCTGCAAGAGTTAATGCCCCGTCAATCTTATAACCTTAGGTGTACTCCAACGAATGGGAACGTATGAATTAAGTCCTTTAATGCGACTCTTGCCAAGGGTGCATCACACGTCCTTATAGAGGAAGCACATTCCTCCCATTTTCATCATAGATAGCCCTTACTTGCCCTGGTACTCCACCTCAGGTAACCACACCACATACAGACTCCTAGGGTCGGGTCCACTCGATCCAAGGGGTCGGATACGGTCCGTACTCGAAGAGGGTCGGACAAGGCGGTAACTGTCTTAAGGGTCGGCGCACTCTAGCTCGCAAACTAGGGTCGGCCAACTGAAAAGGCTCCCCGACAACAACACAGGGTCACGGCACCACTTACTTAACCTTAGCATTCACACCGTACGAAAAGGGATGAAACTATGCACTGCACTGGGTTGACTTTATACAACGATGTTTCAACACAGGAGTACTCAACTCAAGGCTAACCTATTACAACTTTCCAAAACTAGGCTGCCGAGGAGTACAACAAAAGAAAGAAGGTTCCCTGAGAACCCTTGAGCTACCACTGGACACTATGAGTCAGAGAAGGGGCGCCATCTTCTTCTATGTCCATGCTGGACGCTCCCTCGTCTTCCTCAGGGTCCTCCTGAGCTTCAAGCTGCATGTTGAGGGCATGCATATCTTCCAGCTCAGCTTGGTGTTCCTCTAGGTGGGCATTGGCAACGGCCAACTCCATTTCCACCTCCATTTTCTCCTCGGAGAGCTCGATCATGCCGTCCACGAGGTCGGCAACTTCTCCTTCCAGCTCGGAGATCCGGTCTTGCATGTCGTGGATCTGGATTCCACGTTGGATCAGCTGGTAGGTTTGGCCTACCAGGTCTCTTCTAGCTGCCTGGAGGTACCCGTGGGTGTCTGCAGCCGTCCGGGCAAAGAGAGTCATGGCCCTTCCTTGGAGCTCGATCAGCCGGTAGAAAGCAGCCATGCAACGGACGTTGGTGGAGATGGTGAGCGTGGCACAGGTAGTGGCCAACACCTCGAGGTTTCCGATGCGGTCCAGCCAGGCCGGGTCCATCCGACTCCTAACGGGAAAAAGACCGATCGGGTCCAGGGTGATCTCCACAGGGTGGAACTGACAGAACTGCGTGAGCAATTGGAGAGCGGCGGATTCCCACGTGTCTTCCGGAGAAAGACCGTAGGCTATGATGCCCAGAGAGGGCCAGTTGGGCCGCGCAAAAGGGGGTGGCACCAGTGCTTGCACCTGGCACGTCTGGATGCCCTGTTCCACATACAGCCGCCCAGAATACAGGGGTGGGGACTGATACCCAAACCATCTCAACGTATCCCACAAGATCACGGGAAACCCCTCGAAATGTAGGCATGTTGATTGGAAGGTACCGTCCGCTCCAAACACCACATGCCCGGGAGCAGCCATCTGGAACCAAGAAAACCGAAGCCACGTGAGATAACTCCGAAGATCAGGGGTCGGATAGAGAAACAGAAGGGATTAACCAAGAGCAGCTAAGAGGAGCTAGAAATCCTTAGATCCAAAAGAACTCTGTCGGACAGGGTTGCTGTTGAGAAGAGAACATTACAGATTTTTGGTATGACGCATGCACGGCCTACCGTACTCTTAACCAAAAACAACTGCTCGAACCTTGGGTCTTACGCGGTCAGCGCCGGTGACAAGGCAACAATACGTCTCTCCCTATATTATCTAGTCGGTTCTAGCAACGTCTTAACGAGCGCGGTTAGCAACCTGCAGAAAACACACACACGAACCTTTCGTGCCAGCACCCACGAAAGCGTTCCCAAACATTACCGTTCACTATAGGAGCGGCACCCATGCGTTTAAGGCTGCATGGATAGCACTCAACCGTGGAAAGAGGTTCCTTCCGAATAGAACCACATAACCCTTCGCATACTCGTGATGCGGCATCGGCACACGTATGATAGACGTGGCGAAACAACCGTGCCAATAGGTTCGTTGGAATCGACCCATATCAACCTTCGTATGGATCACATACGGAACCTGCGCACATGTAATAGACGTGGGCGAAAACAACCGCGAAGATAGGGTCCCTTGAATGGAACTCCCTATCAACCCTCGCATACTCGTGATGCGGAACTCGGCACACGTATAATAGACGTGGCGAAGTGCTGGAGGAGTTAGCAACATAACCAGATACTTATTAGTCACCTAAAACAACCCCAAAATCCCCTAGGGCCTCTCGCACTAAGTCATCCTTAACGTTTGTACGAGATTTTCGAAAGGCTCTTGCAACTTTTATATTTTCAAAGAAGTGTTTAGGGCTCATTGGGTTCTCTGATATGCTAAACTCGGCTCTGATACCAAGCTGTGGCGGAACCACCTCGGATTAGCTTGATTAATCAGAGTTTAGCCGCCTAACATGCGACACTCCTGATTAACTCGAGCTAACACGAAGCGCCGTCGGACTTCATCCGATTTAACCACTTAAATAGGATCGAGTTCAGCAAACCCACACGAAGGTGAGCGGTTACAGAGAATACAACGAGTCCACGGGTCTTAAACAAGTTTTACTCATTTTTTTGGTTCCACCATAAAATCCAACATTAGGGTTTACAAACCAAGATCAACAGAGAAAGCTAGCGGAAGACTTCATCGGGGTCGGACGTCCGGGCGAGGCCAGCCAGAACATCACTGAGTCCTCTCCTCGCCGTCCGAGGAGGGGTCCCACTCGACCGTCCAGCCTGGCGGAAGCTGGGGCGGCCAAGCGCCAGCAAGGGAGGGGTCGGGAACTGCAACCTCACCTGAAAAACAGGAGCCACAACAAGGCTGAGCTACTAAGCTCAACAAGACTTAACCGGGGAGGAGCCAGCTGCTCTTCCAACTAGACATGCAAGGCTTCTTGGCTGAGGGGTTTGTTTTGCCAAAAGCACTAAGTAACCTATTTTCAAGTTTTAGCTCCGGTTCTAGATTTGCTTACCAGTCTAGGTTGTGCAACTTATTCTAAGCACCATCGAGTCAAACAAGTGTGTATATAAAAGCAACAACATTGCCATCATCAGATTCCTCATTTACTCAGGGTGACATAGCGATCAAGTAATCTCAAACTGTGAGAGGCAGACGAATCGATTCGAGTTCTTTAACCATGCATGGTGAACCTAGCCCCACGACATCCGCGCACCCGGAGGTCGCTTCCTGTGTCGGCCTTCCCCATCGATCCCCTAACCCGTGTCGGGCCTATTTCCTTTGGTGCAAGGTTCCACAGACCCGGTCACTGCCGTTCTGTGACCACGCTTTGCCACCACGTGCGACAACCAGCAGGGGAAACTCCGTTCCAAGAACAATGGGGCGACCGCTCACGTCTAGGTTCAATCAGGTACTAGGCTTCCTCATCCCATACTAAGTATGAGGCTAGTACTTTCAAACACTTGATCACGAACACCACCACTGTCGGGCCTTAGCAAGTTTTCATAGACAGACGGGGCAACCATCCGACCACCAAAAAGTTACCAAAACTCTGCCCCGTCCATCGTCCTTATAGTTGTAACAGGAGAGTAAACATGCAACTCCTACAACTCGCGAGTGACAGGAGATCACTCGGCTTTTACCGTTTCCTATTTAAGCAATGCAGCTACTCGGTCCAACAGCTAGTGCTCAGATCACGGGGACAACTAAGTCATGCATCTAGGGTTTCACACAACTCCTATACGTAAATGCACAAGCATGTTACAGAGGGCATGCGCAAGTCTAGCAAAACACGTAGGATTTTCATGCAACCGGGGCTTGCCTGCAAGCAAAGAAGGCTGGAACTGCTCGACTTCGGGGGCGGCTTCGACTTCAGCGGGCAGGAACTCGGCTACAGCTTCTTCTTCGGGCGTCGGGTGCAGCTCGTAGAAGCCGTCAGCGAGATGCAACTCTACACGAATGCAATGCAGGGGTTAGCTTAAACGTTGAAGTCGACAGCAACACTGGCTCGCCTGAGCCCAAAAACTCGCGACAAGGAGCAGGAGGTTAAGGCTGCTTGAGAGAGCTGATGATGATCATCATGAGGTAAGGGCAGGAAGGAAGCTAGTGATCTGATCCTTGAACTAGAGGATGTGATAACTGGGATCCTCAGACAGAAGCGCTGAAGGGTTCCCACGTTTTACACTTACACCCTCAAGTTGAAGAAAAAGATCACAGCCAAGCCCTCGGGCGAGGCGGACAAGGGTCAGCGAACAGACAGGGTCGGACGAGACGGAACTGGGGTCGGGCGGATAGGAGGGGTCGGTCGAGGCGGACTTAGGGTCGGTACTCACCTTCTTCCTGAAAGGAAAGCTTGGGGTCGGGAAAAGGCAGACTTGAGCGCGGAGCTAAAGCTTCGATCAGGGACTAAGGTTGGCGATACTCCGGTGGCGGCGCTGCTTCTTGCGGATCACAAGAGAGCTCTACGCAGCACAAGGAGCACGTGGCTGGTGACTTGGATGAACTGAGAAGGAACTGGGAGATGGACTTTTCAAGAACTGGGTGGATGGCGCTAGAAGCTTGAGCAGGGAGCTAGAGGAAACTAAGGGCAACAAAGGCGGAGGGAACTCCGGCGACAGGGGCCTTCCTTTTATAGCTGCTGGAGCAGAGGAACGGGAACATCGCGGAGAGAGAGGAGGGAAGCGGCACGAAGGCCGGGGAGAAGCAATGGAGTGCTTTGCCGTGGCGGCGATTGAGCAAACCGGACGGTGCTGCAGAACTCCGGGGGTGACGCCAGCGATCATTGCGCTACTCCGTCAGGGCGGCGTAGGCGCGGGTAGACTGGTGGTTGGGATTTGGCGGAGAGCAGGCGTCGCCGTGCGGAAGAAGTGATAGAAGCGACCGGTTAAACGGCGCTAGAATCAAGGGCGCACAGGTGGAAGAACAAGCGAACGCGGCGCAGGGGAGAGCGTGGAACAACAGATTGTCGGGCGGCTTCTGACAGAGCGGGGAAAGGGACTGTCGCGGCCGTGGTCGGGGTTGGCGGTCGGGGAATCGTCGTGTAGCGACGACCGAGCGGCGCAACTGTTGCTGGAAAGGACGGAAAAGACGGGCGACGTCGGTCTCCGGGGCCGGGATCTGGTATCGTGATGATGGGCGCGGGGAGCGAGGATCTGCAGAAAGGGGTGCAGAGGGCTTCCGCTGCCATTGGGGAAAAGGGCGCGGGAACCCACTTGGTCGCTTGCCAGAGACAAAACTGAGCGGTGGCGTCGGAGAAGACGAGCCACGCGGCAGGAAAGCTCTGAGGCGGCCATGCAACTCGAGTGCGGCTGGTGCGGGGGATCTAGAAAAGATCTCACGGGTCCACCGGGGAAAAGATCGGACGGTTGAGGAAGATTAGCAGGATCCGACGGAGGGCTGAACTCGTCAGGGTCGGGAAAAAGGAACGAACGGTAGGGGTCGGATCTCAGGGGTCGGAACTGGCGGAAGACTGAGCACTTAAGCGCGGTCAACAGAGCAACTGACTAAGGTTAAAGGCTGAGATCAACTTAACTGGGAAAGATTAGGGGTCGGTCATTACACCACTTCTCTTGGTGCAATGTTCCACAGACCCGGCCTCTGCCGTTCTGTGACCACACTTGCCACCACATGCGGCCGTAGGGGAAACTCTATTCCAGAGACAGTGGATCGAACCGCTCACGTCCAGGTTCAATCAGGTACTAGGCTACCCCATCCCATACTAGGTATGAGATTAGTACTTTCAAACACTTGATCACGAACACCACCACTTTCAGACCTTAATCACATTCAAGTAGACAGACGGGGCGCTCCACCGACCACCAAAAAGAGTTCACAAGGCCCTGCCCCGTCCACCGTCCTTATAGTTGTAACCAGAAGGAGAACAACCAACACCTATAACTCGCGAGTGACAGGAAATCACTCGACTTTTACCGAGTCCTATTAAGCATTGCAACTACTCGGACTTATCAGACTAGTGTTCAGATCAAGGGAACTAAGTCATGCATCTATGGTTTCAAACAACTCCTATAGTGTAAATGCGCATACATACGAAAGAAGGCATGCACAAGTTTAGAAAGTTGGGGTCATGCTCCAGGGCTTGCCTTCAAGCGGGGCGGAGACGAACTGGTCTTCTGCGGGTTCTGCTTCAGCTCCTGCGGTCGGCGGCTCAGCTATTGCTCCGTCTTCTGGCACCGGATGCAGCTCGTATGTGCCGTCGGCGAGATTTAGTTCTACACGGAAGTGCAAATGCAGGGGTTAAACATTTAGACGGTTATTTCAACAACACTTGCATGCTTTAGCTCAGAAACTTGTAGCAAAGCTACGGAAAAAGGTGTGGAATTCCAACTTCAGTTGATTGAGAACAAGACAAAAGGGTCAGATTGTGAGAAACTTATGATCTGACCCTCAGACATCAGGAATAACTGTACTGGGGTCCTCAGACTTAACACAGAGAAGTCCCCGAAATTTTACACAGATACCTTCGGGTCAAAGAAAAAGATACAGCCGAGCCCTCGGGCGAGGCAGACAAGGGTCGGCGAAACAGACAGGGTCGGGCGAGATGGAAAAAGGGGTTGGGCAAACCGGAAAGGGGTCGGCAGCTTACCTTTAGGCCTACTGGTGAAGTCTTGGGGTCAGGAAGGAACAGAGTCAGGCGGAAGGACTTGAGGCGCTAAGGCTTGGGCGGCGGTGGGGTTCGGCAGTGCTCCAGCGGCGGCGGTGCTTCTTGTGGACAACAAGCAAGCTCTAGCACCGTGCGGAGGAAACAGGCGGCTGGTGGGTTGGGAAAAGCGGGTTTGAGCGGAGAGGGGAAGTTCCTTAAGAGCTTATGCGACAACGCTCGAGTGCAAACAGAGGAAGGTGCGGCGAGGCAACGATGGCGAAGGGAACTCCGGTAGAGGCTCTGTACTCCCTTTTATAGCTGCGTAGAAGAGAAAGAGTTCGAACAGCGCGAAGATCAGGTCGAAGAGGGTAGAGTGCTCTGCCATGGCGGCGATTGGGCGAGGCCTCCATTGGCCGGCGAAGCGGAGCTTCGGGGATAGGGTCTTTGGCCATTGGGCACTAGAGACAGAGCTTGTGCAGGCGCGGTTTTGCCAGAATGAAGGGTTAGCTAGGGCGAGCACGGGTTTGGTCGTGTCAAGTGGTGGATTGGGTGCGGCGGCTCGACTAGCGTGTGACAGGAAGAAAGGAAGAGGCACTGTAGGCAAGGGCGCTGCAGGCGAGGTGACAGGGCGAGCGGCGACGCTAGCAAGCATAGACCAGTGGCTTTGCCGGGGCACGTTACTGGCAAGGTGGGAAAAAGGAGTTGTCGTTGCCGGAGCCGTGGTTGGCGAGGGCGGTATCGTCGCGGGGCGCGCGCATGGGCAGCGCGACTGTGGGGGAGATGGAAAAGTCGGAAGGCATCGGGGCACACGGTCGGGGATCCGGGTGAGATGATGAGCGCGGGAGGCGAGGCGGTCTAGCGCGGCAGCGGCCAATCCTCAGTCGCAGCGGTGACAGGGCGCCTGGCGCAATCGGCGAGGTTGCGGGTGAGATGAGACGAGACAGAAAGGGCTGCAGGGCGCTTTCACGTGCGATTGGGAAGGAGGCGCGCTGATCTATCTTGTCGCGGTCGGCGACTGGGCGAGGCGGCGCTCGTCGGGGAGGTTGAGCCACGGGGCGGCAGGACTCTGAAGCAGGACGCACGCTGGCTCTGGCGCGTTTGACTCGAGAGATCCATGGGATTTGGTTTTTGGGTCCACCATCCAGTCTCTGGCTCTCCCACAGCTCCAAGATTTGGAGGAACACTTGTTTTGGGACATAGAGAAGAGCTGTCGTTTGCTGGGTTGGTCCGGTTTTGTTGGGTTTCAGGGGTCGGGCTGATGGAAACTGCAGATTTGGGGTTTGTCTTGAGATTAACTCGGCAGATTAAACCGGGGTCGTTACAGCCGCCATGCAATGCTCTTCAAGACTATCGATGTCGACCCGCTGACTTGTTTCTGCCTCACCTTTCTCGTAGTATTGGATGCGTGGGGCGCCAAAGGCCACGTTGGATGGTAGGATGGCCTAAGAGCCGTACACCATAAAGAAAGGGGTGTAGCCAGAAACCCGGCTCTTCTGTGTTCATAGGACCCATATGACATGGGGTAGCTCGTGTAGCCACTTGGTGGCATACTTGGACGCGTCGTCGAAGATGCATGACTTGAGGGACTAGAGATCATCCCATTTGCGCGTTCAACCTGGCCGTTGCAGCGCGGATGTGCTACTGAGGAGTAATGCACATCGATGAGGTTGTCTTGACAAAAATCCCAGATCTCGGAGCTTGTTAATTATTTGCCAAGGTCGGTGATCATTCTGTTTGGCACTCCAAAGCGATGTGTGATGTTCTCCACGAACTAAGCGGCTTTGGCCAACTCGATGCTAATAACAGCCTTGACCTCAATCCACTTGGTGAATTTGTCAACTGCCACAAAGATATGCATGTAACCGACCGAAGCGGTCTTGAAGGGTTTCACCATGTCCAGCCCCCAGCATGCAAAGGGCGAGGATGGTAGGATGGTGCGTAGGGCTTGAGCCGGTAGATGTTGCTGCTTGGAGAAGAATTGACACCCTTTACACCTTTGGACGAGCTCCTTTGCATCGGATACCGCTGTTGGCCAGTAAAAGCCAGAGCTAAAGGCTTTGCCGACCAAAGTGCCTAAAGCAGCGTGGTTGCCGCACGTCCCCGAGTGGATCTTATGCAGTAGGTCAAGGCCCTCGTTGCGTCAAATGCACTTCATCAGGATTCCTGTGGATGCAACTTCCCTGTAGAGCTCCTTGCCGATGACGACGTAGTTTGCACTGCGCCGAGCTAATTTTTCATGCTCTATCTTGTCCTTTGGCACCATCTGGTTAGTGATCAAGGCTATGAACAGGGCGTGCCAGTCATCTTCTGCCTCGATCATCATGATGTCAGTGGGTTTTGGGTTGGCCGGGGCCTGAGCGCCAGCGTCATTGACCTGGTCCGGGTCCAGGAATTTAATAGAAGGTTTTCGAAGGTCTTGTACGAAGACGCCAGCCGGTACGTGCGGGCACTTGGAGCCGAGCATGGATAAGACATCCGCGGTGACGTTGTGGTCCTTGGGGATGTAGTAGAACTCTAGTCCATCGAAGTGAGCCTCGAGCTTGTGGATTTCCGTACAGTAAGCATGCATGGACTCCTTGGTGTAGTCCCAATTCTTGTTGACTTGCTCAATGACGACCTTTGAGTCATCATAAGCAAGGATGAACTTGATTCCCAGCGAAACAGTGATGCAGAGACTATGGATGAGAGCTTTGTACTCGGCACCATTGTTGGTGGCCTTTTTATGGATTTGGAGCATCTACTTGAGTTGCTCGCCTTTGAGGGATATGAAGAGGACCCCCACGCCAGCTCCTTTAAGGTTAAGGGCGCCGTCAAAGTACATAGTCTAGTGTTCTGGCCTCTCCAGGGAGAGCAGCTTCTGGATTTCTGTCCACTCAGCCATGAAGTCAGCCAGGATCTGTGACTTGATCGTATGACATGGGCAGAAATCGAGGTCGAATTCACCAAGCTCCACGAACCACTTGACAACTCAGCCATTGACATCCCTGTTATGGAGGATTTCGCTGATGGGGTACGAGGATACCACGTGGATCTTGAGAACCTAGAAGTAGTGGCACAGCTTTCTTGATGATATCAAAACTGCATAGAGCAATTT
>NC_028454.1:24518112-24583342 GCF_000263155.2 Setaria italica
AGGCCGAGGTCGGCGGGGGCCAGTGTCGGGTGGAGGAAGAGGAGGGGGGGCTCACGGCGGGCAGAGGGAGGCTGAGGCTGGCGGGGGTCGGTGGCAGGCAGAGGGCGGGGCCGATGGCGGCAGGAGGCCAGGGCCGGTGGTGGGCGGAGGGAGGCCGGGGTCGGCGGTGGCCGGTGTCGGGTGGAGGAGGAGGAGGACGAGGAGGGGGCTCGTGGCGGGCGGAGGGAGGCTGGGGCTAGCGGGGGCCGGTGGCAGGCAGAGGGTGGGGCCGATGGCGGCAGGAGGCCAGGGCCGGCGGGGGGATTTGTTTTTTTTAATTTTTTTAATACCCTTTGCTAGTACCAGTTGCACAACTGGTACTAGAGGGGGGTTATAGACCAGTACTAAAGGGATTTCTCTAGTAGTGTCGAGTGCCTTGATGGCCTCATCGTCCCACTTGAACTTATCCGCCTTTTTGAGGAGCTTGAAGAAGGGCAGGCCTTTTTCTCCAAGTTTACTTATGAAGCGGCTGAGGGCTTCCATCATGCTGGTAAGTTTCATGACGTCCTTCTTGTTAGATGGTTTTGCCATATTTCTAATCTCATCCACCTTGACAGGGTTGGCCTTGATGCCACGCTGGCTAACCATGAAGCCCAGGAGTTTTCCAGACAGGACACAGAAGGCACACTTGCTAGGGTTGAGTTTCAAGCGGTAAGCCCAGAGGCTCTTGAAGGTCAATGCGAGGTCGACTATGAAGCTTTCCTTGTCCTATATCTTGACAACCACATCATCAACATAGGCCTCGACATTCCTGTGCAGCTGTGTCATGAGGCAACCCTGGATTGCCTTCTGGTAGGTGGCGTTGGTATTTTTCAACCCGAAGGTCATGGTGTTGTAGCAGTAGATGCCGAAGGGCGTTATGAACGTCATCTTGTCTTGGTCGGCATGATTAAGGGCAATCTGGTGATAGCCCGAGTAGTAGTTGAGGAAACATAGCAGGATGCTGACCGCCATAGAGCCTACAACTTGGTCGATGCGCGGAAGAGGGAAGGGGTCCTTAGGGCAGTGCTTTGTTCAGGTTAGTTTAATCAATGCACATTTTCCATTCACCGGTTTTCTTTTTTACAAGGACTGGGTTTGCTAACCAGTCGGGATGCTTACACTCACGGATGAATCTGGCAGCCAAGAGCTTATTTAGTTCTACCCTATTGGCCTCCTTGCGATCTTGGGTGAAGCAACAGAGTTTTTGCTTGACCGGCCATGCAGTCTTGCTCAAGTCCAAGGAGTGCTCAGCCAGCTCCCTAGGGACACTAGGCATATCGGATGGCTTCCACGTGAATATGTCTGAGTTTTTCCGGAGGAAACTGGTGAGCGCGAGTTCCTATTTCTCCGAGAGGTCAGCCCCTATGAGGGTCGTCTTGGTTGGGTCTTCTAGGCCAAGGCAGATCTTCTTGACCCTGGGGGCTAGTTGCAGCGCCATGGGCATCGACTCTGTCTTAGGGATTACGAGCTGGTCCTTGCTTATCTTCTGGGCCTCGGTTACCATGGCGATGGCCTTACCTGGTAACTCTAGGGCTTCTGCGAGCTGAACTGCCTCAGTGTCTCATTTGTACAACGTCTCCACATCTCCATAGACGGAGAGGACTCCGTTTGGGGCCAGCATCTTGAGGTCGAGGTAGGTGTGGTGAGGGATCACCACAAACCTCGCTAGCATGGGTCTGCCAAAGATGGCATGGAAGGAAGTCTTGAAGTTCTCCACCTCAAATGTGAGGTACTCCGTGCGGTAGTTGGCCTGTGTGCCAAAGGTGACCGTCAAAACAACTTGGCCAATCGGCTGGGACCCTTTGCCAGGGATGATGCCGTACAAGGGCTCTTCACAAGGCTGGAGCCGCTCGAAGTCAAAGTCCATGCACTTCAAGGTCTCGGTGAAGATGATGTTGAGGCTGCTACCACCGTCAATCAGCACCTTGGGGAGTATGGCCTGATCTATGGTCGGGCAAACCACTAGCGGGTAGGACCCGGGATCTGGGATGTGGATCCAGTGATCTTGCCTGGAGAAGTTTATGGACTGCTCTGACCAGCACAAATACTGGACTGGCTGTACGGAGACAAAATGCATCTTTCGCTGGCGTAACTTCTGCTTGCGGTTGCTGCAAAAGGTGTTGCATCCACCCACGATGATGTTGATTTGGCACTCCGATCGCTAGAAATCCCCATTCTGGTCAGCACCGGGCCTCTGGGCATTTGTGTGTGACTGGTCATGGCGCTCCTCTCAGTGTTGGTTCTCACGGTCATTGCGCTTGCGGTTGTCATGGTCATCATGGCCATCGCGGTCATCGTGATGGTGGTCGTCGTTGTAGCGATCGTCATGACGGTGGTAGTCGCGCCTATTGTTGTCCCGACGGTACTCATTGTGGTGGGATCACTTGTACTGCATCGAGGCGGCGAGCTCTTTCTTGAGGACTGTGTAGTCCCGGATATTATGACGTGCATCCTTGTGGAAGGGGCACGGAGCGTTGAGAGTGCCATCAAAATCTTCCCGGAGGAAAGTGGTCGGCCTAGCGGGGTCGCCTTCAACAGCGAAGACCTCGGGGGCCTGTTTTTTATGTCGAGACTTCGGACATGCTTGGGCTACGTCATGGATTGGATGATCGTAGTCGTCGGCCGGGCGGGTGCTTGATGTTCTGGAACTGAACTTTCACCGCCTCCTCAATGTCTACTTGCTTGTTCAACTTCCATCATCTACCCGACCATCTTGGGGGTAGCCTCGTACATCTTACAGAACATTGTGTGGTTCATCAGGCTGGAATGAAAGTACATGATGACATCGCAGTCTTCAACACTGGCCAACCTGTTGCGGTTCTCGAAGAAGTGGTTGGCGTACTCCTGGATGGTTTCGCCTATCCTCTAGCGGACTTGGCTGAGTTTCTCCATGTTGCCCGGTCTATTATAGGTAGCCTGGTAGTTTCGGGTGAAAGCTCTAGCGAGCTGACTCTAGCTGTCGATGCTGTTCTGAGAGAGATTCTCCAGTCACAGAAGCGGAAAGGGACCCATCACCATCGGGAAGTAGGCGGTCATCTGGTTGTAGGTGCCATTCGCAGTTTTCACCGTAGTACTATACGTCTTGAGCTAGATAGTGGGGTCGGAACAACCATCCTACTTTTTCTTGATGGCCGGCTTGAATGTGGCTGGCCAATCAACAGCCCTGAGGCGTGGGGTGAAGGCGGCGAAGCCATCAATTGCCGTGTTATCATCATCGTCGTCGAGGTAGTACTGGACGGGTGGAGCCCTAGGGCATCTGCCATAATCGCACCTGGGCGGGTTGTAAGCGTCTTCAGGGGTGTCATATACGTGGTTGTAGTTGGCACGGCGGCACATCTTCCTAGCGACAGCGGTCCTCGCGCTTTGCATCACGGTTGGGCACAGGAGCGCCATAGTCGCGGTCGTACTCGGCGCGGCAGCGGAGCTTGGCCTCTTCATGCTCGTGGTGGCTATTGTTGAGGTCGGGACGGATGTCGCAGTGCTGATGGAGGTCACGCAACTCATCACGAAGATCTCATTATCGTCTTGGTCGGCTGCGGTACTCATCATCGCCTCTCCCGCCGCAGCGGCGGTTGTCGTTGTTGTTGCGTTGTCGGTCTTTGTTAGCATTGTTTTTGACGGGTGGGTTGACGTTCTTATCCACCTTTTTCTTCACGTATTGGCGTCATCCAACCTCCCGCGCGGTCGCCTCGACGGTGGTTGGATCTACTATGCCCGGATTGGCTCCGGGAGTGTCGGGTAGCTATAGACCGATAGTGTGCGGGGCAGCTGTTGGCCTACTCCTCGATTTGGGCATTGGCGACTTGGAGTCACGCCCGAATCTGCCGGATTTGGTCCGACTTTGGAAAATTTTCCAGGTCGGCAAACACAACCCCCAGGTTGGCCTAGTGTGTAGTGAAGATGTTATGGTCGGCCTGCTCGAGTTCGGCTAGTAGATTGCGGGCGTCTGTCCTGAGCAAGTTGGTCAGCATTGTCGCAGTCATTCCGCGATGGTTGGCGCTGGTCGCCTGCTGCCTCTGTGATAGCAGCAGGTTGCAGCTGGGCATTAGCTTGCTCCTGTTGGTGCCATGCCACGCGGTTCTGGTCTTGGCGTTATGGCCTTCTTCCTGAGATTCCGTTTCGCCATCCCGGGACGGTTCATCAGCGAAGACCATGAAAGTTTCGTGATCAGACGTGGAAAAGTTGCTCTCATCATTGCTTCCGTAGGGATTTGGTGTCAGGACGATGCGGGGCACCAGGAATTCACCATAGTCCAGAAACTGGGCGGGTTCGGGTGGGTCTCCAGATTGAATCTGGAAAACCTGGTCAAGCTTGGCGGAGTACACAGCAGTCGAGTTCCACAGACCAAAGGGAATGCGGGACGGACCCTGTGTCGACCTTGTTGAGCGTAACACCGCCTCAGACAGATCTATGCACTCAGTAATAGTGTTGCTGATGCGATCCAACCCCACAATCAAATCGGAGGACGTGGGTGGGCGGGCAGCAGCTAGGATGCTTGGAATCCTCTTAGAGAGGGAGAGATTGTCAACTTGCTGGGCAAGCGGCGTGACGATCCTCGGATGTAGGACGTCCCCCATTAGAGCAGATCCAACAGAAGCCGAGCTGGAGCTGGATGCCGAGTCGACGGAGGACGCCGAGTCGACAAGAGAAGCGGTCGGATCGGAATCCGTCAGCATTGTCTCGAAATGAATCTGGATCGAGTTAGCGAGGAAGAGTTTCATGCTCTTGGGAAAAACAACGCCGGAGCAGGATGCCATTGAGGTCGCTAGGAGGATCTCGCGATCACCCCTACATGGAGCGCCAACTGTCGGATTTATAAGCCCGACAGTCCACCAGGGGGTTACCCAAGTGGTTGATTTGTAGGTGAGGGCGATTGCGAGACCAAGAACTCGATGGTGATCACGAGAACACAAGGGACACGGGAGATTTAGACAAGTTCGGGCCTCCGGAGAGTAACACCCTGCGTCTTGTATTTTGGTGGATTGTATTGCTCAATGGTTCGATGCCCTCAGGGGCTCCCTCGGCCACCTTATATAGGCTGACAACCTAGGGTTACAAGTCGGTTTGGATCTAATCTACTCGGTAGTTACATGGAAGGTAATATGGGTTAAACTACAACACGCGTTCCACGATATCCGGGTAGATTCGGACTGTCTTGTTGCCTTGACGTGTACTCCAAGTATCTTTATGTCCATGGCCCGCACGTCCTGGCCGGGCGGGCCCACTTGTTAGGTCTGACCGTTATCCTGGTCGGCAGGAACCCATGGGGTACCCATATCCCTCACAACTGATAACTACAAACAATCATTACAAATCAGAAACAATTCCATCTAATGTGAAACAAATCCAATGACAATAGCACCTGATGAGAATAAACAAAAGTTCGGAGCTCATCCAATTCTATTCTACAACATCGGCATCTGCTTAACACCAACCTAAAACTGAATCTTCAATTGCAAACAAGCTTGCGAAGGATAAAGATTCTACCGAGTCAACCCAGAAAACTAATACCAAATGATATGGAGATGGCCCGATCTTCTCGACGTAGGATCGTTAAGCCACATGTAGTGGTAGAAAGATAACTATTGTACCCTCTGATCTCCATGGACCAGCAAACACAATCTTGATAAGTTGCCATCAAACCCTCAATTCCCAGCAGAAAAGTAAGCACGATCTTCAGCGGAGCGTCCGATTCCCCTTCTATGATATGCACAGGAAGAACAAGCATGAGACCCTCATCATGGAGAAGCACATAGCTAAATCAATTCATAATTCGAGTTTAAGGTTATATGGACGCACACCCTAACTTATATATTAGCTAAGGGAACCTAAAACCTAAAAACTGGACTCTCAGAAACTTTGGACTCAATCTGCCGTTGTCTTCCCTTCTTAATTGCGGCGCATATTTAAGGAACTTTGGCTTCGGACTCCATCCATCACATGGGAAATCAAATTAGCTTTCGAAAGATTACTCAAACGTCCAAAACAGACTCCATACGTAGGAGATATGGATATCTTAATCCAGAGTTGTCGAGCTGTGACGTGGCGATCCGAATTGAATTCAAATCTTCCAATCTTCGAACTCATTCTTAGGCCCCGTTTGCTTCCGCTGACTTATTTTTAGCACCCATCACATCAAATGTTTAGATACTAATTAGGAGTATTAAACGTAGACTATTTACAAAATCCATTACATAAGTCGAGGCTAAACGGCGAGACGAATCTATTAAGCCTAATTAGTCTATGATTTGACAATGTGTTGCTACAGTAAAATATTTGCTATGATGGATTAATTAGGCTTAATAGATTCGTCTCGCCGTTTAGCCTCCACTTATGTAATGAGTTTTGTAAATAGTCTACATTTAATAATTAGTATCTAAACATTCTATGTGACACGTGCTAAAAATAAGTCACTGGAAGCAAACGCCCCCTTAATTCCGAATAAAATCCTTGCCAGACTTCAAAGAATGAAGTCTTTAAATTCCTTCTAAATTTATGGTAGAGTCGGATACGAAAAATAAGGATTTCTAGAACAGAGACTCTCCATGTTTTACAATCCACGCTCGTCAACGTGACAGCCTGATAGCCTTTAATGAAATTGCCATAACTCTTGTTACAAAACTCCAAATCTTATAATGTTGGAATCGTTAAAAAGAAGACTTGATATTCTTTCTAAATCTCACCTTTTAAATCCATGAAATCTTTTGTATCGGTATGCATAACTTAAGAGAAATGACTTGTCAGAACAGATAACCTGTAACTTACGTTCCTGGTGCTCACCGGATACAATTGAAAAACACACCGTTTTATGCCATGTTGCCTGCAAAAATTCTGACACGGCATCTAAGATCAAAATCAAGTAGGAGCGTACACACTACAACATGATAACCATGGATAACATTTGCAACAAAACATTTACGTATCTTGCAGCAAAGTTAAATATTTTTAGAAAAATTCACAACAAACTCTTACACCATTAAATTTTATGAATGAATCAATACAACATATGAAAGGCCGCAACGACAGCAACAATTGAAAAATGTATATGCAATATACACATATCAAGACCAAGAAGACGAAACCTTGTGAAACAATTTCAGCGTGCGCTTTCAGCAAACACTGACAAAATAACACTTGCCCCATTGACCAATAATGTTTGGACTAAAAATGTTTTTTTTTGCAACATCTCAAGTCGTATTTTAGGATTTTTTATAATTGCAATATTAAAAACATACTAGTTCCTAACAGTTTGAATTACCACGACATAAATAGAAATTTAGAATGGGCAAATGCAACAAATTGCAAGGCCTAACGTTACAATTATCAACTTACATTCTTGTGGCCTTTGGGATGAAGATTTGCTTCTTCGTGTCCCTTGTTCTTTCCAAAACAAATTACCGGAGAAGTCGTCTGATTCGCCTCGTTGTAAGCAAAGGGGTACTCGGCGTAATAAGGAGGAAAAAGAGAGCGAGCCAGTCAACGGATTCTCCTACGGATTAATCGATTGATCACCCTGGGTCGTCCCTTGCTCGACTCGCGTTCCTTGGTTCATCCCCTCCACCAAACCAAGGCAAGAGCGAAGCCGCCGGCCGCACCGATCGCCCCCCTCCCTCGCGGCGGCGGCGGCGGCGGCGGTGGCGGAGGAGGAGATGGGGCTGGAGGTGCCACCGGAGGAGACCAACCGGTGCGTGCGCGGGTGCTGCCGCAGCGCTGCCATCCCGCTCCATCTCCCGCCCGCCTCCTTCTCCCTCGTCTCCCCAATCGCGCGAGGTATCCCCACGCCTCCCGTGTTCCTCTTGGGGTGGTGATTTCTTCAGAGGAGGGACGGCGTAACGGTGAAATGCTATGCAGGGTCCGAGAGCACGGTGTACGAGGCTCGGCTGGGCGGCAAACGCGTCGCGGCCAAGAAGCCCGTGCTTGCCACGTCCGAGGACCTCGACAAGTTCCACTACCAGCTGCAGCTCCTCTGGTCGGTTTCATGCTCTCTGTCGCACAATTCAGTATTTATTTATCGTGTTCCCATAGTTACTACCCAATTACTTAAAAAGGGAAAGATGGTTCCGATGTTCTGGTTGGGGTCGTGCCATTGGGGATAATAAGGAGGGCTGACATTCTTTGACAGCTTGATGGGGTAACCATTTGTCCCCAAAGAAAACATGAATTGGATAGAAGAATGTTAGTTCTTATGTGGTCCACTGAGTTACAGCTTCATGGTAGCAGCAGGAAATTCCGGCGAACAGAAACAATTTTCTTTTGTTAAGACTTATAAGACTAGGAGTAATGCTGCTTGCCTACAGCTGCTGTAGGCATTTATCTCATGAGGAAAGCATGGTGGGTTTACTTTTCAGGATGCACTCTGACACTTTGTCATTGTGGCAAATGATACCTTTCCTGCATGAGAAGTTCATTGGAACTTGGAACAGGCGTTCGCATCATGAATAAACCACAAAGTTCCTTGCCTTGTTTATTTGATTAATTTTGGGATTTCTTATGTGTATGCAGTGAGTTGGATCACCCAGGGTTGGCAAAACTGATCGCAGCACATGCAAGCCCTCCGAATTACTTGATGTTCTTTGATTTCTTCGAGCCTCCAAACCTTGCAGACAAGATTCATGTCGAGGAATGGAGCCCTTCTGTCCAGCAAGTGGTCGCCATTGCCAGTGATCTAGGTCCAAGTTTGCTAATATCTTTTGATGCTCCTAATATCAAAACAAGTATAGACCTTAGGGGGTTACTCAGGGGTGGTTCCAGGCAATTTTGTCACTTGACAGCAATGGATTTTTTAAATCCAAGGCTAGATTATTGTTGATCTAATTAGGAAAAAAAGACCAATAACCATGCTATCAACACATGTTTCTCTATTCTGGATCTGCCTCTGGGCTCATTATAGGGTGCATTATATTGAACTGGAGAGTGCTCTAGTTTGAGGATATAATTTAACAGATTTGCATGAATGGTACTTTGGAACATGCTTCAAGCAGAATGTCTTAACTAAAAATCATTTGTTAGCATGAAACAAGGATATTCTGTTGAAATATGGTCTCCTGGCTTTATGCTTTTGAGTTTTGATCTACTTCAACCTTGCCCAGTTCTCTGTAAACATTTACCTTTTATTTATTCACTTGATTATGCAGACAAGCAAGCATACAAGTTGTACCCAAGGTCCCGTTATTTGTCTGGATATTTGTGGTTGTAGTTTCACCTGTTATTTCTGACCCACACAATATCATTCTTACCCTTATATCTTTTGGAAGGTTTTTCTTGTTTTGCTGTGATCAACTAAAACTTTCACACTGATAATTGCCTAATTCATTTTGTTCTGTGAACAAGACAAAGTGCTTCTAATGTCAAGGTGATGCATAAACATATTACTAAAACTTGTACTGTTAAATGAATAGCCAAGGAAAAAAGTGTGCCTAAAAGTTTGGGTATAAAGACAATAATATGGTCAGAATAAAATCCATGGGTCAAGAATCGTTGCTAATCCAAAGAAGCATCAGTTGTCATCTAATTGAAAATAACAGCACGCACACAAATATTGTTTGCCCTTGTTAGGTGGCAATAGCATGCCATATGATATTTGAGTTTCATATCTGTTTTTGCAAATACTAGTTTGACACCGTTTTGCATGATACCTTTTCAGCAAAGGCTCTTCAGTACCTGCACATCCTTGGGGTAGTTCACAGAGATATAAAACCTGCAAATATTTTGGTATGTGCCTGCATTTTTCTTATATCTGTTTAGAATCACATACTTCCGTGCACAACAGATTTCCACCTTTTTTCATACATTAATTGAAGCTTATAACTCTGTGCAGCTAGACAAAGACCTCCATCCACATCTAGCAGATTTTGGCTTAGCCATGTTTCAGAAGGATATTAAGTGTGTCTCAGTTGAGAACTGGAAATCATCTGGCAAGCCCACTGGTGGTTTCCATAAAAGGAATATGGTTGGGACACTAATTTACATGGCACCAGAAATTTTGAGAAAGGATATACATACAGAAAAATCTGATGTATATAGCTTTGCAGTATCTATCAAGTAAGGCCTCTTTCCTTTATATTATTAAATGTAAAATGACACCATCCACTTCAGTAACTTTATCATAACATTACAGTATAAACTATTTCTCCATAGTGTTTCTGTTGATGGTACATGTTATGTAGCAGCAGTAGTTTCACCTGATTGTAGGAAAATGGTTGTTCCGACACAGATGCCATATATGTAGGATAATTTTTCTGATTGCGTTTGGACACTTGATTTCTAGATTTATGTAAATAAGTGGTGCTACCATGGTTTGTCAGAATAAATTAACTACAGTGGTACTAGTGTATCAGTGATTCTGTAGAACTCCTTCGCCTGCCCCTAGCATGCAACCAGGTTGCATGCATTCGTATTGTCATTGCCCATTCTACTAATGGTGAATTGCTCTGATGTAACTGGGTCTACCAGTGATGCAAATAGGCAAGGGACGTGGAATTGGAATTGCAATTGCAAGCTAGAGCATAGCTGGATACTTCAGATAGAGAATCCATTGAAACCATTAGTTATGCTGTGATGGGCAAGGGTTTTGCTAGCATATTCAACTAAGTTGTGTCGTTTCTTTGTACATGTGAAATTTGTTAAGTACAAGGCAATGTATTCTGCGAGCATCATTATTCGTGACGCTTTAACACTTGCACTCTGTTTCACTAATTTACAGTGAGCTTCTTACTGGTGTGGTGCCTTACACAGATCTGCGAGCAGAAGCACAGGTATTTTATTGTTCTTTTATCTTCTTTGCTGGTTTGTGAATGCCAACTATGCTACCATGTTCTCTTGTTTATTGCAATTTTGTTGTAAAATTCATCTGACTACGGGCACCGATCATTCTACAGCATATAACGTATTCCATGATGCCCACAGAAAAGGTTTTTTTTCTCGAATACACAGGAGAGCTGCGTATCATTGTATTAATAGGAGAAGAAAGAGCCATACAGAGACTCACCCCCCCCCCCCCCACACACACACACACTCACACCCACACACACCAGAAACAGGAAAGGACTACCCGACCACCAAAAACAATTAACCAACCCCTCGGGCAGTGAGCAAGGTGAGTCCTTTAGCCCCTGCCAAACACCATAGCTCAGCATCTTCCTTAGCTAGGGGTCAAGGCTGCAGCAATGTTGGGGAGCAGATCCATTAAACACACAATCGTTACGATGGCGCCAAATGGTCCAGGCCCCAAGAATAATGAGAGAGTTTATGCCTTTCTTCATATCGCTGCCCACAGATCCTTCAATCTTCTTCCACCATTCATCAAAGGAGGGTTCATTGGGCTGTGGGGCAAGAGCAGACATGCCAGCAAAATGGAGCAGCAGGAACCAGAATTGTCTTGCAAGCACACATGAAATAAGAAGATGGTGAATGTCCTCATCTTCCTGGTGACATAATGGGCATCGCTCCGGGTGGGGGAGAGCACGACGAGCCAATCGGTCTGCTGTCCAGCATCTCTTGTGGGCCACAAGCCACATGAAGACACGGCATTTAGGAGGAGCCCAAGACTTCCAAATCCGTTTATATGGCTCAAAAAGGATGGCACCCTGGAAGAGAGCATCATAGGCAGATTTGGATGTTTATTGGCCTGAGGAGGACAGCCTCCAAACATGTTTATCAGGAATATCCTGGTGAAGCACAACACCGGCTATGATGTCCCAAAGTTTCAGATACTCCATCAAAGCATCCACAGTTAAGTTTCCTTGAATATCTTGGAACCATTGTTTATTAGTCAGGGCCTCACGCACTGTACGCCTATTAACTCTTCGTTTAGATACAAAAATATACAGCCGGGGAGCAAGATCTTGGATGCTTTTTCCAGCCAGCCATCTATCCTTCCAAAATAGCGTGTTCGCACCATCCCCAATTTCTGTATACACTGCCAGAGAGAGGAGGGATTCAACTTCTTTACTAACTTGTAGCGGCAGACTTGCCCACGGCCTGTTTGGTTCCAACTTCTTCAGCCATGGCCATCTCACCCTTAATGCGAAACTTGGTGACTTTAGATCTGAAATTCCAAGTCCACCTAGTTCCTTGGATCGACACACTTTTGGCCATGCGATGAGGCAGTGGTTCCAATTCTGCCGCACCGCCGCACTTAGAATTTTTCTTTTAGTGGTTATAATGATTAATGAATAGTTCCAATTATAAGTTATTGATTGTTCTATTCAGTATTGAAATTTATAATATTAGCTTCAGATTTGTATTATTGGGAGTCACGCATTTATTCCTTTATTAGTTCTGTACAAATGTTCATATTGCAGTTCTCTGTATTTAACATGAAAGACCCATTTATTTTTCTACAAGCATCATTAACCATATTTTCTATAGGCACACACTGTTCTTGAAATGACTTACACTGAACAACAACTTACAGCAGCAGTCGTTTCTCAAGGATTGCGCCCTGCACTTGCCCTTCCGAAATCTGGTGTTCCACCGACTCTATTGTCACTTATCCAACGTTGCTGGGATCGTGATCCTGAAAAGAGACCATCATTTGAAAATATAATTGATGAGCTAAATATTATCCAAAAGCATTTAGTTTCAAGTGCTTGTCTTCCACCATCTCCTGTGAGCAAGAGTCAAAGTGGCAATATAGAAGCACACCATTATCAAGAAGCATTAAACTGGTTCAACCAAGGGGAGCTTTTTGTTAAGAGATCAGAAAAATCTTATCTTACAGAGAATCTTTGGTCTGGCTCTTCCAATCAGTCCTCAGAGTATCATCCAACATTAAGTTGGGGCTCTTTTGCAACATGTGGTCGAAGGGAAACTATGGAAGATACCCATTTTATGCTTCCCAATGTGAGTGAAGAAAAGGATGTTTTTGCCTTCGGAATTTTTGATGGCCACAGAGGTTTGCTAGTCAAAGAAACATAGTTTGGTTTATCTTTACTAGCTTTTCACATTAAGATATCTTACACAACACTTTCCACAGGTTCAGCAGCTGCTGAGTTCTCTGTCCGTGCAGTCCCTGGATTTCTCAAGCAATTTGGTCGGGATACAAGGTTTGTGTTGAACACAAAACATCGGAAATGTTTTGCCATGCTAAAATTTCGATCTGAGTTCTGGCATTATGCAGCCCAACCGATGCCCTTGCAGAAGCATTTGTAAGGACTGACATAGCATTTAGAGAAGAACTAATTCTTCACCAAAAGTCAAAAAGGATAATCCGAAAAGACTGGCATCCTGGTTGCACAGCTGTGACAGCCCTGGTAGTGAGCAACAAGCTTTTTGTAGCAAATGCTGGTGATTGCCGAGCAATCTTGAGCCGTGCTGGTAAACCATTTCCCATGACCAAGGTTGGGCCTAATTGTTCTATATGATATTATGATTACTATATATTTTTTTGGGAATTGTGGCATCTCTGGCTCAAATTTATTTTCATTTTGTTGTTATAGGATCATGTTGCTAGCTGTCCGAAGGAAAGAGAACGCGTAACAAAGGCTGGAACTGAAGTAAAATGGCAGATAGATACGTGGCGTGTGGGTGCAGCTGCTCTTCAGGTGCTCAAATTGACTCCTTTTAGCAAGTATTGACTAGATCATTCATTGCAATGGCCAATGACTGGCAAGAAACTCCTTTTAGCAAGTATTGACTAGATCATGCTATTGGCTTCTAATACGTTTTATCGGCAATTTACTTGTTCCTTCAGGCTATAAGATGGTGCTTGACTGCTTGTTCACTACCTTACAATTTATTTGGGCATAAATATCGAATTATCTGTGTGCTTTTGCCAACAAGGAAAACTATCTAATCATTGTGCTGCCTACTGGTGCGCATGGCTAGTTGCTATACGGCAATTACGTATGGAACTATACTTCTTGCACAGTGAAACCTGAGCTCACAAAAGAAATATCAGACATAGAAAAGAATTGCCATACAAGATTATTTGGATACAGGAAGACTTTCAAATAATCACATCACATGCTCAGCAAAGTCATAAAGTTTTATTACGTCCAGGGTGTTTACTGCAGCTATAAGAATCTTTAATGGTGAATATAAAAAAAAAGAATCTTTAATGTTGCCTTGGACTTTCAGTTTGAATAAATTTTGCTTTAACAGTCCATACACACCTCTTCAATTTCGTCATATCAGCATTCTGGTAGTTTTGCTTTATGCTGTATTATTAGGAATATAGTCCTCGCATTCATATAACTTCCGTGGATCCATAAAATAGAAACTAAGTGATGATTAGGTTGGAACCAAGGCCATAAGAAAACCACCTCTTTCTATATTACTTTTATGGCTTGTGATAATAAGTTGTACAAATGTTGAGGCGTTGGAGTTTGCATTCCTACAAATGATGATTGAGGATTTTATGTGGAAATTTGCATTCATAGCCCATAGGAATGTGGTGTGGTTTTAACTAACAGGTTACAAGGTCAATTGGTGATGATGATCTCAAGCCAGCAGTCACAGCACAACCTGAGGTTATTGAAACTGCTTTGTCAGATGATGATGAATTCCTGGTAGGTTTTCTTCTATTATGTTGCTTTCTGTAGTTTTTCATTGTAAATCAATGTGATACATTGAACTTCATTTATTTATTTAGTTGGCATCTACCTATTGCCTTGTATTGAATTGGAACAGCAGCATTTTTCTTATTTCAGAACGGAGAGTGTTTTCCTACCCCTGGTTTTGTTGCCTAAGAATAGAGTATATAGAGATGAATTACCTCTGTACACAATGCTGTATGGAAGGTATAGGTTATTTTTCCATAGTAGATGCTATCTAATAAAGGAAGTGATAAGGCCTGAATGCATCCTTTGGATAGCCCCGTGTTAAGTACATATGGTACTGGGGAACTTGCTTAGTTCTGATGATGATGTCCAGCCTGGCATTGTTCTATTAATTTGATCCAGTTGAGTGACTCAACACTGTAGGGCACTAATTTTTGTTAGTTAGCAGGTTAGTTTGCCTCTGTTAATCTTCTTCTTCAATAAAATTATAATTTATAATACAAAATGCAGTTATGGATATGCCACATCATCCCAAAATCCACTTGGCCTTGGATGGACCATGGCTGTTGTAAAATGGGAGCTGGCTTAGAAGTCTGCTTTCGCAAAAAATCTTGGACCCAAGGTGCTATTGGACCCAGGGTTTTGATTAGTCCATCTTCAATTCTAATTTTGAATCTGGTGGGGTCCTCATGAAATGACTGGAACCCGCCAGTTCCTACCTGAAATCACGTTTTGTCATAAACCAAAACTTGTGAAACTAATTTAAATGGTGCCGGCGTGTTGCCAACCAGACTGGTTCTGGTTCTCCTGGCACAGACTTGAGACCCCAGATCTAGAGGATATAAAGTCGAATGGCCAAACACACCCACACACTAACACATTTGTGACCTGTATTTTGATTGAGATAAAATTGAATACTGGGTAATAATTAATAAAGAACACCTGTCAAATCGTCAGCCAAAACATAGTGGTTAATCCAAGCATTTGGATTTGCATTTTAAGTTTTCAGAAATATCAAGCACTGCTTACTCTGCTTAACCTACGATATGCATTCAAGGGACATGCACACTTCTCTTGATGTTAGTTACTATGAAAGATGTTCATTTGGTAAGATGCTCCTAACATTCTGTTGCTTGTTTGCATCAACAAAGCCTTTGTTGAATGTAATGGTTTGCATGAAATCATTATCACAGAATTCCTACCGCACTTGATGATTAAGCAAATATCAACAGATCTACTGAAATGAAGTATCTAAAGCTTCACAATCACTCCATTCGGTGTCCTGTAGGTGATGGCAAGTGATGGCCTGTGGGATGTGGTAAGCAACGAGGATGTGCTGTCAATAATCAAGGACACGGTAAAAGAGCCTGGAATGTGCTCTAAGAGGCTGGCTACGGAGGCTGCAGAGCGTGGCAGCAAAGACAACATCACTGTCATTGTTGTGTTCCTTCGCCCGGTCTCCACAGCCGAGCGAATATACTGAGTGACCACCAAAAGTCCAAAACCCTTGCTCATGCTATCAGCTCACAACTTTTTAATTAAATTTACATCGGTACAAAAGAAAAGAAGCTACACATTCATTCTTGTGTTCATATATAATTTTTACCCTGTGGAGGCTAAAAAGAACAAAGCATGTCAAGATAGCTGCCTCAGTTGCATTTTTTTTCTTATTCTTTTGCAATACCTCATTTGTAAACGAGCCAAATAGATGAGCATACAAAAGCTTTTTTTCCTTTTTCTGTTGTAAAGCAGAACGCAGCGAATAATCTCTTTGATAGAAATAAGTATACTAGCTGAGTACATTCGAAGTGTGTACATTCGAGGATATTTTATTTCTCTTGAAAACCATGGAACAGGCAAATCATTATCCTATATTGTATTAATAAAGTGCCGGTATAAATCAACTCTAGCCTGTCGTGTCGAAACAAGATGAAGAGATGACGAAACAATCTTTTATTAGCATCTCCTGTTTTTTAGTGTATACAAGAGGCTCCATCCATTGATGAATTCCACGCAACAATGCTGTACAAAACCTCATTCACTTTATGTGTATATATATTTAAACAAATGACTCCAACAATTTGTAGCATCTACCTTGTGGAATATACAGCAAAACTATGGACTCGTGTTGTTTGTACACGTAACAAAAAAACAGCGTACTTTTAACAGAAACCAAATGACTTGGACAACCACGGCAATTGGTGTCTTCTATCTTCAGATAACCTCGGCCTGGACTCCATCAATGTGACGCCTGAACTCCATCTTCAGATAGGCCGCCCATTAGGCACTGACAGGCATACAAAAGCAGAATACAGCAACGACTGTGCACGCCTGAAGAGTTTCAACAACTTCGACAATGAACCTGAAATTTGGGAGAAAATAACTAGATTATTTTGGTGCCAGCTCAGACCTAGCAACTTCAATGATTCTCAGTTGGAAATCGGAATGATATAAAATTGAACTGGGGCCATATTTTGCGTTCAAGAAAATGAAACGTGCAAGCCGTACCCAGACAGCAATATCTTGCAAGAAAGTGACACCAATTAAAAGCTACATCATCTTCATTGACCGGACATTTATATTTAATTGAGCAACATGTATAAACTTGAACTTGCTTCTTGTCTGTCTTTGGCAAAGTTTTGCGTCTATCTATGGAACCACCAAGTCGTTAAAATACACATGGGGGCATGGGGTTGCTTGCAGACAGACTTTTGTACTCCATATAAGCAACATTGCTTAATTGATGAATTAGTATGTGATGATATGATATGTTCTCTTTTTAATGGTTTAGACTTAGTCACTTCAGCATATGCTACGAGAACACGCCATTTACCTTTACAAAAAGAAATCCAGTTTTGCTTGTGTTAATGGTCACTTTCAGTAGAGAACAAATCTCTATGATGGATAGCTAGCGACAGAACTAGAGTGTTCCATTCACCAAATCCAAGTCCGTCTCCCTCTCTCTCTCCTAGTATTTGTTTGAATTTTAAACACCACCACAAATCATACAACCACTAGAACATCACTTAAAAGTTGTGGTACAGAGGTAGCCACAAGCCAGCCAAAAAAGAGAGGACAATACAAGATAACAGTAGATCATTTGTCGAACCTTGTTCTTTGGTATGCTCATGTGTGTGTAACTAGCAATGGCAGCCTGGCTTCCCCTCTTGATCCTTTTCTGAAGTAGGCATACAACAACAGCTGTATGATACCCAATATGGTTCCAATCCCATTTGGAATCTGAAATTGAGAAACAAACCAAGATGAGCACTAACAGACATACAGTTAGACACCCTTCCAAGCAAAAGCTACAACCAAACCAACAATAGGAAACTTGAACCGTACATATATGAAGAAATCATGCAGAAGCACCCCGTATACGAAGAACGATACACTCATCAGGAACATAGATAATGACAAATAGAAGGGCATGTACTCCACACTCTTTGTCCTGATGACTAGATTCTGTCAAACAAGAGTGGGAGAGAACAGGGAATAAGCATAATTGAAATGTCCTCAAAGAAACGTGGTCAAATCACAAGTAACTGCATTTGTATCAGTGAAATTATGAAACGCAATTAGGACTAGCAAATTAGGATACACGGAATAATCATGTCAATCTGCAAGAACTCACAATGATCGACAAGGGGGACGCAAACATGAATATGAGGGATGCAACGCTGAGATATCCAACGAATGTCTGCCGTGTATTGTGATCAAGCAACGCCAAACTAACATACATGATCATGCCAAAGACCACAAAGACGGCAGCCAGGAGACCAGAGACCTTCAACTGCAACAAGGATATCCCCATTCTCAGAAATTCAGTATGTGAATGTGCAGAAGATTGCCGAAAAGGCAGTTGAGGAACAAGTGCCCGGCACCCACCCTCTCCTTTGCGTTGGCAAAGGCGATGAATACGGCTGTGTAGGCGAGCTGGAAGGCGGCGCCGATGGAGTTGACGGTGACGACGAGGACGACCCCGTAGGAGACGAAGGGGAGGCCGTACCACATGCAGATGAGGCAGTTGAGCAGCGAGTAAATGTATGGCATGGCCGAGAACTGCTCCGTGGATCCATTCCGAACGATCCGCCTGAATGTTGGCCTGCGAGACGGGCATTACAGCTTCTTCAGCATTGGATCGGTTGAGGATAGAAACAAGGGGAAAACTTGTGTTGTCGAGATTAATTTGACCAAGGAAATCCGCTTAATAATCAAGAAAAGGGGGAACTTACAGTGGGGAGATGAAGAGCACGAATGCGAAGACGTTCCCTGAAACGGATTGCAATCAAGAAGATTCTAAGATGAGATTAGACGAGGAACGACCAAGAAAGAACTCTGGCAATCAAATTCAGCCGTCTTCTTCTCGCCACCGTCCAGCATCCAATCCCATACCCAAGGAACCCAATAAAAGCTGACCCAGGAGTCCCGTGCCAGAACCAGAAGGGGAAGACGAACAAGAAGTCAGAGAAGAATGCTTCGCTTTCTCTCCGGACGGGTAACAGGGAGACAGGAACAGAGAATGGCTGGTAGCATGTGCTGATGTCCTACTTACTATCTACGGATAAGGATGGATATTAACTACTGACCTGCGATTCCGGCCCCGTAGCAGCAGAGGTCCCGGTGGGACGGGCCGGCTGCGGAGCTCATCAATGCCGGAGCACCCCAATCCATGGTGCTCCCAGCCTCCCACTACGGCACTACCGGTGCCTTTCGCTCTCTCGACGAGGGAAGATACGCTTTGCCGTAGTACTGATCTGCTCTGCCCTGCTCGGTTCGGCACGGCAATGAATATATTAGCAGGGGCGGCGGCAGGCCCGCATGCCGCAGGAGGCAGCGGCGGCCATGACAGGCTCGGTGGGATCTGGAGACGGAGGCGGGGGTGTTTGATTTGTTTCTGCTTGGTGTGTAGCGGCCTCGTTTCCTTTTCTTCCCGATCGGGGTCCTCGTCAGGGCAGGGTAAGCAGCACATGTGGGATTTGTTTTGTGGATATCCTCTCTCTCTCTCTCTCTCTCTCTCTCTCTCTTCGCCGCGATTGATCGGGCCGGTCGGCCTCTCGCGCCTCATGGAGGTGGCGCTGATGGCGACAGGAAGCGGCGAGTCGCGGTCCACGGCTCCATCCAGGCGTGCAAGAATATGATTCGTTCACGGACTAGTTACGTAATTTTAGGGGAAAGGTTCTCGAATTTTACCGCTTTCGTATCGTAACCATGATTACTATTTTAGCGAATGTAGTAAACCATGGGTTTTGAGAATCCGATTGAAACAAAATTAAGGTTCATGTATGCCTGTCTTTGTTTTTCAAAAAAAGATGTTAGTATTTCACCTCACAAAGCTGTTTCAAGACAGAATAATCAGACAAAGCAAGAGAACGCTACATAAATCTTTGGTTGGATACAAGTAAAGGGCTGGTTCAATTTAGCGCGTCTATAATGTTTGACAAAACTTAAAACTGGTGCAAAAGGAATACTAATTTTTTTTAAAAAAGTGTATTTTTTATTCTTAAACTTAAGTAGTGTAAAAGTGTAACATTAATTCCTCATGTTTCATTTGGTGCAAATAGCCCCCTTAACTACTGCATTTATCATCAATCTTAGTTTAACAATAGTTTAGTATCATATGACAACAGTTTTGGCCATGTAATCATCTCGCTAATCACTACTTATCCATATTTATGTTGAGTCAATTGCTATAACAGTTCGGTGGGAATCAGTTGCGTTAATTTTTCTTGGGTAGCTATTTTAGATGATTTACTGAAATGTTTTTGTGGGTTTATATTTTTGAATCATTGCATCGCTAAGCAGTGATTAGTTCATTAAATGGCACTAACCATTATGAAGTCGAGGTGAGGAGCTTAATGCACATATATAATTAGTAAGGGATCAATTTGTGCTAACTAAAATACGAGGGATTAATGTCACACTTTAAAAATACTTAAACCATGAAAAAAACATTTTTTCCATAATATTATATTTTTATCCATAAGTTGCAATCAGAATTTCCGAGCCTCCGAGGGGTCTCTTGTCTTGTTTGAATGTTGGTTAGTCCTGCACTCCTGCTCAAGGTTTCGGTTTTTCAGGGTAGTTGTTTGCAGGTTTAGCTTGATGTCTGTCCGCTGCCTCTGGACTCTAGTGAGGGAGAGCGAAGTTCTATGCGCGGCTGGTGGGTTGTCAGACCTGGATTTGCAGTTTTGGGATGGCATGTTTCAACTCTCAAGATCAAACGCAACAATATTTTATCGAAACTCATCGTGCCATTTTCAGCGAGAAGCTAGATTGCCATCCCACAAGCGCCATCTTGTTATCTAATTACTGAATAATTTAGGGGTGTTTGGAAAGGGGTGCTAAACTTTAGCACCCCACTTTTTAGCACCTTTTAGCACTTGGGCTCCCAAACAGGAGTGCTAAAAGGGGTGTGCTAAAGTTTAGCATCCCCATTTTCTTTAGCACACCCAAGGGGTGCTAAAAGGTGCTAATGGGTGCTAAAAGTGGTCCCAAACTCATTTTTTCCCCTGCTGCCCCCCCTCTCCTCTCCTCTCTCTCTCCTCCCCGCCACCTGCCTCTTCCGCCTACCCCGCTGCCTCCGCCGGCCTGCCTCCGCCACCCGGCCCCGCCACCTCCGCCGCCCGGCCCCGCCACCTCCGCCGGCCCCGCCTCCCCCGCGCGACCCGCGCCGCCACCACCTCACGGGTGCCGCCTCGCCCGGGATCCGACCGGTGCCGCCTCGCCCTCTTCGGCACCGGCAGGGGACCTGGAGCGGGAAGCCGCCGAGCCCCGGTGGAGGTGGATCTGGCGCCCCGCCATCCCCGTCCACTCCCCCACCGGCCACACCGCGTAAGCTCCGGCGGCAACTCCCGAGCCCGCCTCCTCCGCCGGGCCCTGGGCCCTGCCGCCTCCTCCGCCCACTCCCGAGCCCGCCTCCTCCGCCGGGCCCTGCCGCCTCCTCCGCCCACTCCCGAGCCCGCCTCCTCCGCCAGGCCCTGCCGCCTCCTCTTCTTCGAGGCCGCTAATACCGGCGCCGCCTTTTTCATCACCTCGCCTGGCGCGGCCTTCCTCCTCGGTGAGTTTGGCGGGTTTGGTGGTGGCATCAGGGGCCTCTTCGGCGGTGGGGGCGGTGGAGGCGGCAGATGGGGTGCGGGGGGCGGTGGTGCCGGTGGCGGCGATGGGGGCTTCTGGTCCAACTTGTTCTCCTCCGGCGCGGCGAACGATTTGGAGCTTGCTTGGATTTCTTGAGTGGATTACAAGAGCAGAGGGGTATAATTGTCTTTTGCAAACCAATGTGCTAAAGTTTAGCACACTATCCAAACAGCCTTAAGTGCTAAACTTTAGCACTACATTTGAGGGTGCTAAACTTTAGCACTGTGCTAAAGTTTAGCACTTGCTATCCAAACAGGGCTTAGTAGTGAAGTAATGCGGTCAAAATGGCAAATCTGAAGTTAATTGCGTACGCGCTTATTTAATGCTTGAATATTACAATTGAAGAGTGAATGTTCAAGATTTCAAACTTTCTAGTACAAAGTTCATAGGTCAATTAATTTAAAATGTTAGTAGGACTATTTGAGGGTTGGAACTTTTTGAGCCTAAAGATCAAAATTCCAAGCTCCGGCCATTCCCTTGTCCACATCTCCATCACGCGCGGCGAAGGTGCCGCTCTGCCACACCGTACGACGACGCCCCTCCGCCCCCACCACGCGACGGCTCCTCCCTTCCCGAGCGACGCCCACCCGACCCCTCCACCGGTAGCACCCCTCATCCCTACGAGCCTCCGGCCTCCCTCAGGCCGGCGCCCTCCAAGCCGGCGTGCCCAGGCGGCCAAGCCGGTGCCCCTGGACCGACTCCCTTCAGACCGACGTGGGCAGGCCATCGCTGGCGTCCACAGACGCCCCGCGTGCCTTTAGCCAAGCAGAGGAAACTTGGTTTAGCACGTGGTGCTCGATCAGATTCTTCTGTACATGCTTCTCCCAAATTTAATTGCAAGCAACACGGGAGGAGGAAGGTACCAACTGGCTTTGATGGGCAAGCGGAACAGCAAGACCCCGTGAGGCCTTGCCTGCTGGCGCACAACCTGATGGCGTCGGATGAGTGTGTGCAAAAATCAGAGGTAGAAGATGTACGGTTTGGGGTACTTTTGTCCGAGTTAGTAGAGGTGCTGGCAAATTCTAACGGAATGGTGGTTTCACTTAGAGTTTGCGTCTTTTCGTGGTATTTTACGTGGGCTAGGTGGACGTGCTTTTTCAGTGGTACTTTCCAGAAGTCGTAATCTTTCGGTACTATAGAACTAATTTTTCCTTCCAGATTTCGTTCGAGAGCCACTATTTAATTGGACATTTATTGATAAGGGATTAGCTAGCTTCATCAGCTTTTCTACGGAAAATTGTACATACATAAGATTTAATAAGAGCTGATCGATATGTATATGCACTGCACGTGTTAATTTGAGTATTTGACCGATGACTCTAACTATTAAGAACTTCTTTGGCAGCGTTCCGGATGTTCCTAAAATGAGGAGCTACTTTTTTTTCTACGGCTTCTCTCAAAACGGCTCCGGCTCCTTGATCTAGTGCTCCAGGTGTGGAGCTATTTTTGACCAAACTATTTGGTAAAGCTCCAACCGGAGCAGGAGAAGTTGGAGCTGGAGCATTGCTAAAGGGGCAATAAGTAGAGATATATTTTCTCTTATAAAAAATATAAGTTCATCTCTAGATTTATTCTAAATCAAACATCTTTTGTAATATTTTACTGTAAATGTAAGAAATATAGATTAGTATTACTATATTCACTATAAAAATACTTTCATAATATAGAACTCATCTATTTAAGATAATGTATTTTCTATAAATATTATTAGCCAAAGTGTTCTATCGAAGACTGTACTTAATATCCAATAGACCTATATTTCAGACAGGATCGGAAGGAAAAGTATTTAGGTCCCGTTTGGATCCTTGGAATTGAATTCCATTCTAATAATCATAATTTAGAAATAAATTAATTAAGCTAATATAATTGTAGGTGGAATATATTTGTATATTATTGTTGGTCATATGAGAGAGATACTTATGTGCTGCATTTCTGCTACATGGAAGCGAGTCGAAGAGCGTGCTATAAGAATTAAATTCCATTCTAATAATCATAATCTATAGAATCAATTTCCATCTCCCACTTTATGAATTTAACATAGTCTTATATCTAAACTTTGGAAAGTTATGGAATCCCACATTCCAAAATAAATTAGTCTACTCCATTAAATAGATTCCAATTCCTTCAAAATGAAGGGTTCCAAACGGGGCCTTAATGAAATACTGTCCGCGGAAACTCAAAAGGCCGTCTGTATTCAAACCAAAACAAAGATGTTTTAGAAAACATAATCCAAGACGCCACGGAATCATTACATCGCCAGGTGGGGCCCCCACCTCATGATGCTGACTCGGACAAGTCGGAACAAGCGGATGATGATCCACTGCTCCGCGTGTTCAAAGTCCCAACTCCCAAATACCGATCAAAAGATCTGGGTCGTATGTAAGTTGTGGTATTTGTGGACAACGCTCCTTAGGCTCTGGTTAACCTATGGATTTGGGAAGAAACCTCATAAAGAAATGATGCAACTTGGTCTTGCGAGGAAAATGAAAAAGAGCCCGAGGCAGGCAGGGAGGAGGAGTGGACTTTTGGGGAAGAATACTGTTCCCGGTTGGTCCAGAAGACGTGAACCAAGAACCAAGTCCTAATGTATGATCGTGCTACGTGGAGTACTTCTCTAGAATAGGACTATCAGGCATTTTCTGCAAAGCGTTATCCCTATCAACTTCGTTGATGTCATTTCTTTTTTGAAAGTTTATTATTAAGACATAGCATTTGTTTTATGTCTTCCAACGTGATTGGCGCGAATTTGTTATTATTATAATAATATTAATCGAGTGCTTCAGCAATGAGCACCTGATACCTGTTTGGCGGGACAAAGCTGTTTCAGGTGTTTGGATTTCTTTATGATTCGGTCGCCGTGACTGCATCAATCGTTCAGCAGTTTTGTAAATGTCTCGTGATGGCATGCGGGTGGTGACTAGGACAGCTGACGAGGCGCACTTGCTCCCACCGTGTCGCCTACCGGCCGAGCTGCTTCTGCGCCAAAAGTCATCCAGGCCTGCCCTCCCTCTAGTGCACACGTGGACGCTCCCTCTGCTTTTGCCGGCACTTCCAACGAATTTCCTTTAATTTCAACGGGTAGCTGTACGCCAGGTTGTTCTGCTCGTGCATGCCACGCGCCCTCGTCACCTTTTTATCCGAGCATGCCTTTTACCGGGTTCACACATCGTGCCTCTCTCGGGTCACAGTAGCTAACTTGATCAGGTTTACTGTTTCGCCTTTGCTTGCAACGTTAAAATCTGTTTCAATTAGGCCTTGTTCGTTTCGGTTGGAACGGCTCGGAACATGGCCTGTTCCACCCGGATCGAATAGGCCCGGTTTGAAGTCAGGTCGGATCAAGGATGGTCGTTCGGTTAGGTATGGCCCGGAACAAAAACGGTCCGGAATGAACTTTCCACCCTCTCCATAGCCCGGAACGCTTCCACTGGTCTCACCCCCCAGTTCCGATCCAGGCGACGGATGTACGAGGCGACGCGAGGTAGCGGCGTGCGAGGCGACACGGCGGCGGCGTGAGGTGACGGCGTCGTGGCGTGGGACATCTTCGACGGCCACCACCGCGACGACGGCTGCCGCCTTCTCGCCGGTATGCCACTGCCTTTTCCTCTTCTCTCCCTCTCGCCCTAGCAGATCGATCTGGCGCTCGATCGATGGTGCTTGATAGGGGTCAGCTTGCCGCCTCTGGATCTTGGCCAGCAGGTAGGGGTAGCACCATGGCGCTGCTCCCCTTCCTATCTAGCGAGTAGCGACCACCCCTGTTTCTTCTTTGCTACGGGTATCATCGGGGCTCGCCGGCTTTTCTTGTGGGGGGTGAAGTTTCAGTTCTCGCATGCTTCTTTGCTCCGTCTCTTCCTGGGTTTTGCTGCAAGGATTAGTCCAACTATTCCGCGAATTTCGGCGTCCTTTACGTGTTCTTGCTCAGAAAATAATAACGGGAGGGATGCGCATGGTTTTTCTTGTTTCGTCAGGTGGTGTTTTTGTTGCAAGTTCAGGGCTGAAATAAATACAGGATGATTCTTGGTTTCTTGGGCGCCTTGTTTGCTTCACCTTCAGTTCTGAGTGATCGATTCTACTGAGCATTTATTTACTAGTATATCATGTCTTTTTTCTTCATTGCTTATGAACTAGATGTACTCTGAGTAACAACTTGTTGCATAGCTGTATGCTTTGCTAAACAAGGAACAGAATGTTTGTTGTTTAAGCCTCCTAAGATTCCAAAGGAAGAAATAATCTTTAGATCACAATACTGTGCCTCTTGAGAGCTTCAATTTTGGATTCAATTGGTTATCTGTCATTCAAATTTAACTGTTAAATCAACCTAGGAATGCATCAAAAATGAACCCCTATTGGCTACCAACCATGGATTTCCAGGGATCTTGGGTCCGCTTGCTCACAAATTGCATATAAGTATCTTGTGCAATAGTTTGTGATCCAGTGAGATCCCAGCTAACTGAAACTTGATAGCATTTCTTGTTTGATGTGGTTCTTGTTTGATAGTATTAGTTGAGGTGAAAAAGGATCAGGTAGATCTGCAGGGACACATGGAGTGCCATCTACAGTTTCAGTTTCAGTGGCTGCTCCATCTAAATGTGCCCATTTAGTTCTAACACGGTCACACAACAGCTCTTTTTTCTAGAGTTTGTGAGGAAATCAGGCATGCAAGATCACTTGTATATTTTCTCACATGATGTATCATGTTAATCACAAAACTATAGAAATTTGGTTGTATGCTGTGTGGATAGTGAGAGAAAAATGATGCACGCCTTGCGACAGATAAGTGCCACATTGGATGTGATTCATAATGAGTAAACTAAGAGCTGGGTTATCTTGATTAATCAGTGGTTGCAGTGTCATGCACCTTTCAGTTATGCCACATTGTTGTCTGAAGTAAAACTGAAGAGAAAACTGAAGGTGATGTCGCCATTAGCCTACCCTGAAATGAATAGCCCAGCTGCACACTTCACATGATCTTGGATTGTTGTAGTAAAGGCCAGTAGCTGCAAGCCTGCAAGTGCAACCTGCAACATCCTATATGAGTTTCTTTGCTATCAGGTAATTGATGCGTTTGAACAGTTGGTAGTAGGACCAATGCAGAGAGACAGCTTCTGCATGTCTGTTAGATTCTCCAGGTTCAATATAACTGAGTATAGTGTCTTTAAAAAACTTCTAGGAACAATATGCTTGCTTTGTCAATCAAATTGCTCTTGAAGCAAAGATTATAGTCAGTTATTGCAGCCTTGTGCTATTTCGTCACGTGCTTTCCCTTTATACATAACAATGACATGCCAAACTCACATCCACTTTGCTGCTTAGGGAATGTTTAGTGCAGCAAACACCTGACCTGTCATTTATATTTGTGCTGACTTGTAGATCCCACCAGCACCATTAAGAGTTGGGGAAGGTGAACCACCCCCTTCTTGGGATCCGGTATCAACTCCAGCAAGTACAGAATTCTATCTATCTTTAAGTCTTTCATTTTTTCTATTGCAATGAGTAAAATTGCCATGACAACCTGTTTAGCCTTCCATTTTATCTATTTAGCTTCTATTTGACTATAAATTTATATGCTTTAGTTCTGCAATGAATATCTCATTGAGAGATCGTGTTAGAAAGAGGAGGGAGGAAGAAGATGATGACATGATGATGTTTCTATTCCCTGCCTTATATCTGATGGGTTCTGCTAGAGAAGGGGGAGTAAAGAAGAAACGTCATACATCAGAAGAAACAGGAGGGGTTAAGGTTCGTCGACTCCTTGAGGGACATATCAAGAACTGTCAAGTTACATTTAGGATGGAACCCCACATCTTCAAAGAGTTGGCGACTTATCTTAGAAGGAAAAGGCTCGGTGTTGATACAAGGATTACGATGGAGGAGAAGTTGGGTTTCTTCCTATACATGTTAAGTCGCAACGCCTCATATGAGGATCTTGAAGTGACCTTTGGGCACAGGTGTAACAACTCTACCTAAATTAAGTGCTTTTAACTATAAACAAGTGATAAATCCCTAATTAAAGAAGTGAAATGACCTTTATAACCCTAAGAAGCTCTTTTTGGAGTTTGAAATAAAGCTTGAATTTTTATATACAAACTTAAGTTTCTGCCCAAATAAGAGTTTTAAAACTTTTTAATTCAAACAACTTTTGTTAAATACACTTTGACTAATTCGGAGCGAAAGGGAGTCAAAAACAGCAATCCAAACCCGGTTTACTAAGGAACCCTAAAAGCCTCTCGAATCCTGGAATTCGAGTTTTCCTTCATCTTTGCAAGCTTTTATCTCACAAATTCCTATCTAAACTCAAGTCAGGGCCTGAATGAAAGCTGTAGTACCTAGAGTGTGTTCCAACTTTGTTACACAAACTCATATCCAAATTGGACCCGAACCTGTTCAAAACCCCGGTCGAAGTGAGGTAAAACAATCAACTCACCCCTAATGCCATAAAATCCTATGTCTGGGATTCCAGATTTTTGACTAACTTTGGCATGAAATATCTTCAAATCCTTTCGCAATCTAAACCGACACCTCAAACAAAGTTCAAAGGACGTCCAGAGTTGTGCAAGTTTGTTTAAAGGAGTTTTGGAGGTCGTGTTAAAAAAAATCGGGAGAAAGATCTCCCCAAAGCTGGTCGGGCTTGCTACCCGAAGGGAGCCTCGACGCCCGTGTGCCAGAGCACGTTTGCTCGCGCGCCGCGTGGCCGCCGGCCACCGGCAGCTCGCCGGCACCCTATTACCAGCGCGACAGCAACGGGACGAGAGCCACGGCGCCCATCCCGCGCCCGCGACAGGACGGGGCGAACGCCGGGCTCGCCAACCGCCGGCCGCGCGCGTGTCGCCTTCCGCCTGCCACGGCTCTGCTCTGCCAACCCCGTTCCGCCCGTCCACCAAGAAAGCTGCCATGCCCACGGCGTCCCGCGCCTCCGCCTGCTCGCCCAATCCCCACGGTAGCCCTCTGCCTCGCCCGCCCGACAGACCGGAAGCCCCAGACGCGCGCCGCCCAAGGCCAATCGCCGCCGAAGACCACCCGGAGCTCTGCCTCCTCTGCCCAATGGCGCCGCTGGCCAATGGCCGCCTTGCCCGCGCACTCACCGCTCCCGGCCTTATCCCTTCCCCACCGGAGCCCCGCCTCGACCCTCCGCCCCACCACGGCTCTATAAAAGGGACCCCCTCACCGGCAATGCCACCCCTTGCCACCGCCCGCACCCGCGCCACCGCTTTCTCCTCCGCGCCGCCGCTGAGCTTCCGTGGAGCTCACCCCTTTGCGCCACCCCACACTCCGGCGACTTTGCCGCCACACTCTTGAGGAAGTTCCCCTCTCCGCTCAAGCCGCTTCTCCCAACCCACCAGTTGCCTGTTCCTACGCACGGTGCTAGAGCTTGCTAGTTGTCCATAAGAAGCTCCGCCACCGCCGGAGCACCGTTGAAGCCTCGCCGCCACCCAAGCCTTAGTGCGTACGACCTTCCACCCAAGTCTACTCCTTTTCGACCCCAAGGCTTCACCGGTAGACCTAGAGGTAAGACGCGGACCCCTTTTGTTTCGGTTCGCCCGACCCTTTCTGTTCGGTACGCCCGACCCCTTTTTTTTCGGTTCGCCCGACCCCTTTTGTTTTGGTTCTCCCGACCCCTTTCTGTTCGGTTCGCCCGACCCCTTTTGTTTTGGTTCGCCCGACCCCTTTCTGTTCGGTTCGCCCGACCCCTTTCTGTTCGGTCGCCCGCCCCCTTTTCTTTTCGTGTCACCCGATCCCTTTTCTTTTCGTCTGGCCCGACCCTGTCAGTTTCGCCGACCTTTCTCCACCTCGCCCGAGGGCTCGGCTGTATCTTTTTCTTTGACCCAAGGGTATCGGTGAAATATGTTCGGGGATTTCTCTGTGTTGAGTCTAAGGACCTCGATATGGTTTTTCCTTAAATCTGAGGGTTAGACCATCAGTTTCTCCAAATCCAACCCTTTTATCCTGTTCTCCACCAACTGAAGTTGGACTCCCCCACCTTTCCTGTAGCTTTGCTACAAGTGTCTGAGTTAAAACATGCGAGTGTGTTGAAATAACCATCTAAAATGTTTAACCCCTGCATTGCATTTCCGTGTAGAGTTAAATCTCGCCGACGGAACTTACGAGCTCCACCCGGCACCGGAAGAAGACCCCGCTGAGGAGCTTCACCCCTTCGAAGACGAGACCGAACCGGAGCAAGACCCCAAGGACCCACTAACTTTTCCTGAAGGCAAGCCCCGGTGCATGAATTCCCTGTTTTACTTTTATGCCACTTATTGATGCTTATGATTGTGCATTTACATTGGTAGGAGTTGATTGGAACCGTAGATGCATGAACTTAGTACCTTGATTTGAATACTAGTTGCTAAGGTCGACTAGTTGCAATGCTTAATAGGTCCCGGTAAAAGTCGAGTGATTTCCTGTCACTCGCAAGTTATAGGAGTTGAATGTTTCAGTTATGTCGCAACTATAAGGATGACAGACGGGGTCAGGCTTATGTTCGATACTTGGTGGATTACCCCGTCTGTCTAAATGAAAATGGACTAAGGTCGAAACGTGTCGGCGTTTGTGATCAAGTGTTTGAAAGTACTAATCTCATACCTAGAATGGGATGGGGAAGCCTAGTACCTGATTGAACTGGGACGTGGCATACCCTCCGGCTGTCCTTGGAACGTCGTTCCCATGGTGCATCATGTGGGTGCAAGTGCGGTCACAGTGCAGCAATAGGCCGGGACTGTGGAGCATTGCACGCCAAAGGCAGTTGGCCCTGACACGTGCCTAAGGGATCGATGGGGACGGCTGACAAATGAAGTGACCCTTCGTGGTGCACATATGTCGTGAGATTAGGTTTGCCATGCATGGTTAATAAATTCGAATTGATTTGTCTGCCTCTCACAGTTTGGGACTACTTGATCGCTATTCTGCACTGAGTAACGATGAAACATGATTATGAGATTAAGTTGATGCTTGTTAAGTAATTGCTTGGAAATCATGCTTGTTTAGTATACGTTGCTAATCTAGACTGGATAAAGAACGTAGAACATGAGCTAAAATGTTGAAAGTAAGGACTGACTTTAGACGCTTTTGGCAAAGAAAACCCCAGAGCCAGAAAGCCTTGCATGTCTAGGTCTTGGTCGTGTTTTTCCCCCGACGGGTCAGTCTTGCTGAGTATTAGTTGCTCAGCCTTGTTGTGGCTAATCTTTTTGAGGTAATGTCAATAGTTTGGTTGCTGGTACCACTTGGCCTACCCAGCTCCCTCCAGGCTGGACAGTCGAGTGGGATCCCTCCTCGGACGGCGAAGGAAGGAATTTTTGATGTCATGATCGGCTCCGTCGTGATGTCATGTATCGACGTATTGCTTCCGCTAGTTTTATTTGACTTTCGAACCTCGCATTTCGGTCTGAATTTTGAAAACCCCGATGTAATAAAATGTTGAACTATGTTGTCATGACGGAATGTTGTAACCTCTGTGCTACTCACCTTCGCGTGAGCGATGCTTCTCGATCCTGTTTATGTGGTTAATCGGATGAAATCCGACGGTCGACCAAGTTGACTTGCTTAAAGTGCATAATCGCGTGTCAGGCGACTTCAATGCATTTTAGTCAGGTTAATTTGGGCGGTTCCACCACAGCTGGCATCAGAGCTCGAAGCACGGTACGGAGAACAACAAACCTTAAAACACTATTTTCTGACTAAAATTTGCAAGAAGTAAATCGAGAAGTTCGTAAGTTCGTTAAGGATGAGTTTAGTTCGAGGAGCCCTAGGGGATTTTGGGGTTGTTTTTAAGGTGGCTAATAGTTATAGGTTATCTTCTAACTTGCAGCACTTGTTGCCACGTCTATCATACTTGTGCTGAAATCCGCATCGCGAGTATGCGAAGGGTGATAGGAATTCGATTCCAACGAGCCTATCATCACGGTTGTTTCGCCCACGTCTATTATACGTGCGCAGGTACTACCATTTGGGTTGAGAGTTGTGATCAGTTTTGTAAGTTGTGTTAAATCTCCCAAGTAAACTGCTGAAAATTTTTCACAAGGTACTACCATTTGGGTTGAGAGTTGTGATCAGTTTTGTGACCCCCTGTTGGCTGTTAGCCCTAAGTGCACACTAGCGGAGTTTCTGCTGTTTCGACCACCTTAAGGACCTTTTCTGTGAGGAGTCCTTTAAGAAAAGTTTTTTAGAACTTAGTAAAGGACTTACTGGTAGAATTTCAGTTTTTTTAGGTCTCTGGTTTGGAAGATATGTTCAGTTTATCTTGACTCGGTCTGAAAAATTCCAGCATGTACACTTAATGGGAATCTGAGATTATCACCTTGTTAGGTTCTTTTCTAGCCCTACCTTTGAATACCAAACTTGTTACACACTATCTAAAGAACATGCTGGTAAAATTTAAGAAATTTTGGAGGAATACTTGCTGAGTTATGAGCTTTTCTCTAACTGCCAGAAATCTGTTTGATTTCCAAGTGTTAACTCCGTTTCTCACTTGACCTTCGGTTACAGATGGCGCAGCCCGTGCACGTTACAGTCGGTACGGATGGCACCACCTACTCATGGTGCCTTCACTACAAAGGTTTTCCAGCCGTGTTGTGGGACACCCTGCGTGTGGCGGAACCGCCCAACTTAAGCTGGTTTAAGTGCGCCTAATCGCTGTCGGAACAGCAATTATCCGAAACGCATCTAAAACAGCATAAGTCCGGTAGTCCGTCGAGTGTCCCTAGGACTCCTCGAAGGATCCACGGCGTGTCTCATAACCATACATCAGGATAATATCCGCGATGGGATAATATCAACAAACATTACATTTTTAGATATATATATAGAAGGTACGAGTTATTACAGGACATAGGTTGAAACAAACTTAGTGATGCAGTGTTAGACAAGCTCTAAGATTTAAACATAAATAGTTCAGGAGAAGATGCGCAAGTAGAACTTTTTCTCTAGGGTATTGTGAGACTCAGGTCAATACCCTAGGGCTTCGGGGTCTCCTCCTCTGTGGACTCCTGTGGAGCTTCTGAAAGATAGCCACAAGGGGAAAACCCTGAGTACGGGGTACTCAGCAAGTCTTACCCGACTAACCAATATAATAGTTTTCTTTGGAATGCATGCTAGCTTTTGGGTGTATTTGGCTAACATAACTTTTGCCGAAAAGCTTACTATGAGTAATGCCTTAGTTTTATCTTTTATTTGGGTTAAGTTATTACCTAACCATTCTAAATGATAACAGAAGTAAAAACAACCATAGTTGTTAAATCATACATCAGTTAATAACAGAAAGATACATATTGTATGAATTAATACTACGATGCTCAACAGTGATCAAGTGCATTCATAACCGAGAATTGTGGTGATCCGGATCTAATTACATCCTGCAGGAGAGTACCCTGATCACCAGCGTTATACGACTGTCCAGGTCGTATCTAACAACCTCTCGATTAGCAAAATCAATGATTAGGAATACGACTACCCGGACCAAGGGATGCACCCCTACATGGGACCCCACGTCTGGCCCGATCACCATGTGAGTTTTAGGCTACACCCCTGCCAATCTCCAGCACATCAAGCGCGGGTACGAAGTATTCCTGATCATAGAGTTTACTAACCTACTGGGCTTTACTGGTCCCATACCCAGTAAGTGATCAGATGCTTATCACTTGATCAAAGGTTAAGACAACGAATCAGGCCTTAATCAATTTAATCTAGTAGACAGAACTACATCTCTAGCTTCTGTCCGATTTCATGTTCCAAGTTATCTTCTATAAGCAACATGTATGACTTAAAAGTTTTCCTTAAGGTTGGTAAACCAAGCATGTAAGCAAGTAAGCAATTCTAGACTTGGGTATCTTCTAAGGTTTGAACAAGTGGCAAAGATGTCCTTAAAATAAGGCATGATCATACACAAGAATAGGTTTCAAGCAACTCCTAGACTTAGTGCATACATAAGGCAAATAACCTATAATTAGTCACATGAAATAACGACTCCAAAATAGATAGGTATAAATGCACCGGAGCTTGCCTTGTTCGTTAAAAAGATTAGTATTCTCCGACGGGTTGGCTTCACAGGGAACTAACTCAAAAACTTCTCCGGATTTCGAAGGTCCTTCTGAAAATTCCCAATATTCTCCTTCTGGTGCTTCGGGATCTATGGCATAATACATGCAGGGGTTAGAAATGCAAAATTTTGAAGAACAGACTACACAACTTTCCTTCATGATAAAGTTGCGAGCCAACACACAAAAATCCAAAAGATTAACCCAAAATTTTATTTTTCTTATTTAACCCTCCTTATAGCTTTTTCTTTTATCTTTAGAACAAGTTATAATTATTTTCTAACTGGAAAATCTAATTTCCTATGAGTTAAGAATAATTTGTGATTAAGAAAGTGTTATTCATATTTTATACATTTTATAAATATTAAGTATTTATTTAATTACCTTAAAAGGAAGGCATTAAATAAATACCCGAATTTTTATTATTTTTCTAGGGTGTAAAAATTTTAATGCGTAAAGGAAAATAAAACAAGCCTAACAAAATTGGTTTCACTAATTTTGGACACTTCTATAAATTTCTGTGATTAAAATGGTGTAAAACGGATTTAAACTAATTATTTTTCTAAAGGAATCTATTTTTTTTCCCGAAAATCACCCGGATAAACTTTTCTTACTCAGCCCCTCTCTACCCTCTCTCACGCGCACTGGGCCCCACGGCGCGGACCCCACTTTTTCCTATTCCTTCTACCCGCCGGCCCTTTTTCCTCCCTGACGGGATCGTGGGCCGATTCTCTTCCCCTTCCTCTTTCTCTGGCCCGACACCGGCTTATCGGCCCACTTCTCTTTTTCTTTTTCCTTCGTGAGGCCGGCCCGCTAGCTGCTCCGGCCTCCGGCCCTTTTTCTTTTCCGGCCACCCGAGCGCACTTCACTGGGCCTCCAGGCCACGGCCCAACCGACGACCGTGCCGCTCCGGCCTCCTTCTCTCCTTCCCTTCTCACTGTCGCGCGGGCCCAAGCGCCCAGACTCTTCTTCCTCCTCCCGCCAAAACGCGCCCGCGACAGGGGGCGGCGCGACTCGCCGGCCGACGCCCCACCGGCGGCGAAGCTAGACAAGGACGGCACCCCTACACCTTCACGCACCCGTGTGCGGCAACAGCTCCTCGGGAGATGGCCGGAGCCATCCTCTCCATGGCGACGGGCGGCGACTCCCTCGGCCGGTCGTGGTTACTCACGACGACGGCACAACCGACTCAAACAACTACCCTTACACCATCCTAGGACCCTAAGGATTCGCCTACGACTACCCAAGAAGGAAGAGAAGCAGCGCGAGGTGGTGCTCACCGTGAGCGGGCGGCGCGACGACGGCGGACAGAAGCGGCGGTGGTTTAAGGTGTGACGGCGAAGAAGCTGGGCAATGAGTTGCTAAGGTTGCTGGTGGGGTGTAGGCGGAGGTGTAGATGGGAGGAATCGACGGGAGCTACGGTGTGGCGGCGGAATTTTGCTCGGCGGCGGGGCTTGACAGAGGAGCGGCGGCGGTAAAAAGACAGCGGTAGAAACGGCGGCGCGGGAGCGGTAAATATATGAACGGTTTACCGTGCGCATGGCTGCCACCGTGGTCTACCCATAGGCTTGCGTGGTGAGGAGGTGGCCTAGCCGTCGCGCTGGCGAGCGACCGAGAGCGGCGGCGGCGACACGTCGAGCTCGGCTCTGCTGCTCTCCCCTTTTCTGATTTTTGGCGCCCAAAATTAAGAGCTTCCCCACGGTGGATTTCCAATCCGACGGTGCACAGGTGTCTTAACCGAAGCTGCAGATAATCTTGAGTCCTCCAACTTTTATTTTGGTTCTACCCCGAGATAAACATCCAACACAGTGCAATTTGAATTCTTTTACCAGCTCCAACTGAATTTCCACTGAATTTTGAGTTTCAGTTCGTCAGTTTGACAGTGGTGTCGATCTCACTTGGTGCTTTGATTTAGTGGTCCAATTCTTCTTCTTCCAGTCCAACTTCTTCCCAAATGTGTTCTACAATGTCCCAATGTTCCATTTTGCTCATGAACAAGTACCCCTTTTGATCTACATTGCTCTGAATTCAAGTCCAAAGTTGATGCTATGCTGCTGTTTCAGACTTAACCATTTTCAGGCTGTCAGTTAACTATGATAATGTGCTAACTTTGAGCTACAATTCGAAATTGTTCCCTTCCATGTTCCTGGCCAACAACACCCAAATCTTGTAGTCCAAAGTTCATACTTCAATATGGTATAGTTGTCCTGGTGCACTTATTTGGAAAATTCTTCAGAAATCAATTTCCAAAATGGACTCTAAGGCTGTTTTTCTGAAATCCTATTTTCAGACGAGGAACAGTAATTTCAGTTTTTCTTTTTCTTTCTTTGATTCCTCTAAGCTATTTAGCACCATTTTTTATCCAAATTCTTGATCCCTAAGTTCTAATTACTCTCACACTTGCATTCCACATTTTTGCCGAATTTTTCTGAATTTCAAATTTAAAATTCAAATTTCGGCCAAATTTGACCCGAATTTGATTTTCGGCCAATTTCTTTTCCTTTTCTTCTCAATTTGCTTTTAATTCTCCAAAGTCATTTAAATGACTAAATTAGCAGCTATTACACTGCGCTCTTTCGGGTACCAGTCGCCGCCGGTCTATGCGGGACGTGTGTACCAGGACCGAGGGATTCCACGGAGCCGCGTGCACGTGCAGGTACCCGCGCCTCCGGATCAGCCACAGTGGCCGCTGTTGGAGGTGGTGGCCAAGGGACACACGCTCCACAATACCTGGGAGTTTGCAGCCTTGCAGACCTTGACACATTTCTGCCGGGCACACCCTCTTGAGATCGCGCTGGACCCGATTGGGTTGTTCCATGCCTGGGATACGAGGGACCCGGACTGGTTGGATCGTATGGATCATATGGACTTGCTCGGGCTTATGGATCCACAGCGCACGATTTTTTTTCAGCTCGTTGCCTGAACGTGTTCTACAGGATGGTTGAGCTGCAGAGCCGAGCGATGGCTACGGTGATCGGGATGGCAGTGGCTAACTAGGTTGCCTTGTCTACCGTGCAGAGTGGCATGGTGGACCAGTCGCTCGAGCTGGTACAGAAGGATGTCCAGATTGCTGAGATGCAGGACAAGATTACTCGTTTGGAGGAGGAGATTGTGGATATGGAACACGATATGGAGATCTTGGCTGACCAGTTCTATGATGTGAACATGGAGCTGGCGAACGCCAATGAGCACCTGCAGGAGCATCACGATGAGCTTAATGCCATCCACGCCTTAGAGGTGCAGCAGGATGAGCCGATGGCCCAGGAGGAGGAGCCCGAGGAGATCGAAGGCTTTTCGAGCATGGACTATGAGGATGCCTCTCCGCAGCCTCCAGTGGGTGATGCTCACTCTCCGGTCCTTAGCTTTGCCTCCGTGGGCAACCTCGACGACTTCTAGTTGTGTTGGCTGGTTGTTGAGCGGTTCTCTTTTGTTTTTACTCCTCAGCGACCTATATTTTGGCCAGTGATGGAATAGGTTAGCTTGAGTTGAGTATTTGGGATGTTGAAACTGATGCTATGTAGGATTGTCATTGCTACCTCTGGTGTAATGTCTGAAAATTATGGCAGAATTGCAGTGACCGTTTCTCCTTAGTTTTACCCCTGTCTCCACTTATTTTTGAGCCCAAGTTCGTGTACCAAAGTTGTGCGAAAACTTCTATCCTAGCTACTCGTAAAGTTTCAACTCCTTCGGTTTTGTCAAACGCCCGCTAGAGCCAAAATTCCACTGCTCAGCTTGCTGAAAAATCAGCTGGACAGCAACCTGCTAGAACATCTAAACGACCTCTTTCCCTTCCTTTTCGGTCAACAAGCGTAACATGAAAGTGGTTGTGAACGACATATGCTAACCCTCGCTTAAGGATGAGAACCATGTGCCCTTCAAAGAAGAGATATGCACCTGCTCAATAAAGTAGATTGTTGCTTTTGCACCATCGGCAAGAATAGCGTTATCCTTTCCGCACATAATGTTCCTTATGGTTAAACAAGGTTTTGGGGGCTATGTGGCTAATGGAAAGGTGGATCTTGCAGATGGCGCATCGCACACGCTCCGGCTCTGTTCCCAGTGGCAGCGAGGTGCCTCCCCCACCTCCGCCTCCGACCACCCTCGAGTCGATCTTGGCAGCTCAAACCGAGCTGTTGAGGCACATCGCTCAGGGGCAGCAGCAGCTGCCCCAGGGAGGAAGGGCCCATCAACAGCCCCATGTTGCTCGCTGCGAGGATTTTCTAGGAACCCAGCCTCCTTTGTTTCACAAGACGGAGGACCCACTTGACGCCGATGCCTGGATTCGCGCTATCGAGTCCAAGTTCTCCCTTCTCACCGCCCATTGCCCGGATGAGAACAAGGTTCGGTTCGCCGCGCAACAATTGCGTGGTTCTGCTCTCCTGTGGTGGGAACACTACCACGCCATGCAGCCGGCCGACCACGTCGTCGGTTGGGAGGAATTCAAGACGGCGTTCAGGGGCCATCACATCCGTGAGGGTCTTCTGGAGTGCAAGCTCAACGAGTTCCTAGCTCTCACTCAGGGAGGTCGCGATGTCCTGCACTATGCGCAGGCTTTCAATGACTTGTGTCGCTATGCAGCTATCATGCGGACTCCGATGAGAAGAAGAGGGACCGTTTCCGTAGAGGCTTGAGTTTGGAGCTCAAGGAAAGGCTGAATCCCATCAAAGTGGATTCCTACAATGAACTGGTGAACCTGGCAATTTCCCAGGAAGATTGCATGAGGGCCCTCAAGGCCGACATGAAGAGGAAGGCCCCAATGCCGGCACCCGGCCCGCCTGCCCAAAAATACAGAATGGTTCCCCCACAAGCGCCTCGCAGGCCCGCACAGCCTGGGAGATGGGTTGCTCGACCTCCACTGCAGGCAGCACCTCGTTTCCCCGGATTCCAGCCGCAAGGGCCCCGACCTGCTCTTCCGATGCCGCCGCGCCCAGTCACTGGAAACCGCTGTTTCACCTACGGGAACCCAGGACACTTTGCCAAGGACTGCCCCCGCAACAAGAATCAACGACCCGGTTAGAGCAATACACTAGGCAACAAAGGGGAAGAAGCCGAAGGTTCAGGTCCGACAAGGCCGGCTAAACTTCACCACCCTTGCTGAACTTCTAGAGGGCGCACCAGTGATGACGGGTACCTTTTCTATCTATGACCAACCCGTCCTTATTCTGTTTGATTCAGGAGCATCTCATAGTTTCATTGGGACTAGAATCAGTGCTAAGTGTGGGTTAGATTTCTGTCACACCAAAGGTACCTACATAATCTCTCTCTACCCCGGGTGGAAAGGTAGCTTCACACCAAGTGAGCCGCAGAGTACCTATCCAGTTAGGGAGAACCCTTCTTAAGGAAGACCTGCTTACCCTTGGGATAGAAGGAATAGATGTTATCTTGGGTATGGATTGGATGACCCGACACCGAGTGACCCTAGATATCCCTACCAGGGCAATCCATATAAATTCACCCAAGTATGGTAGCTCAACTATACACTTACCTCACCGAGAGTGCCAAACTTCTTGTGCCTATCCCGTGTCTGAAGCCCGATTGGAAGATATCCCAATAGTGTGCGAGTATCCGGATGTGTTTCCAGATGATTTGTCGGGTATGCCACCTGAGAGAGATATCGAGTTTGCCATCGAGTTGCAATCAGGTACCGCCCCAATTTCAAAGAGACCATACCGGATGCCACCAGCCAAACTGGCAGAAATGAAAACTCAGTTGCATGATTTGTTGGAAAAAGGTTTTATTCGCCCAAGTACATCACCTTGGGGTTGCCCCGCCTTGTTTGTGAAAAAGAAGGACGATAGTCTGCGTATGTGTGTGGACTACCGACCTCTCAATGCGGTGACGATAAAGAACAAGTACCCACTACCCCGCATTGATGTTCTGTTCGATCAGTTAGCTGGAGCTAGAGTGTTTTCCAAAATTGACCTCCGTTCTGGCTACCATCAAATCAAGATCCGCCCGTGCGACATTCCAAAGACTGCCTTTTCTACACGATATGGACTCTACGAGTACTTAGTCATGTCATTTGGGCTTACTAATGCACCGGCTTCTTTCATGTACCTCATGAATTCGGTGTTTATGCCTGAACTCGACAAATTCATCATGGTATTCATTGACGATATCTTGGTGTACTCGAAGAATGAGGAAGAACATGCAGAGCACCTACATACTGTACTCCAACGTTTAAGAGACCACCAACTCTATGCCAAATTCTCTAAGTGTGACTTCTGGCTGGACAGTGTTAAATTCTTGGGACACACCATATCCAGAGATGGTATAGCAGTAGATCCAAGCAAAGTGCAAGAAGTAATGGATTGGAAGCCGCACACTTCAGTTCATCAGATTCGAAGTTTTCTTGGTTTAGCCGGTTACTACCGTCACTTCATCCCTGACTTCTCAAAAATAGCTAAGCCAATGACGGAACTGCTGAAGAAAGGAAGTAAGTTTGTGTGGAGCGACAAATGTGAAGAAGCTTTCCACACCTTGAGACAATTATTGACTTCTGCGCCAGTTTTAGCTCAGCCCGACACCACTAGGCCATTTGACGTGTATTGCGATGCCTCTGGCACTAGACTTGGTTGTGTTCTTATGCAAGATAGCCGAGTCATTGCCTATGCCTCGCGAGCGTTACGGCCACATGAGTTGAATTACCCTACTCATGATCTCAAGTTAGCAGCAGTCATTCATGCTCTGAAAATCTGGAGGCATTATCTCATGGGAACCCGATGCAACATCTACACAGATCACAGGAGCCTTAAGTATATATTCACGCAAGCAGACCTCAACATGCGTCAGAGGAGATGGCTAGAATTAATCAAGGATTATGACCTAGAAGTGCTTTATCACCCAGGTAAAGCCAACGTAGTTGCAGATGCCCTCAGCCGCAAGATTCATTGTAACTGCTTATCGGTGGTTAATTATGCCGAGACCCTGTGTCACGAAATGGCTAAACTCAACTTGGAAATTGTTCCCCACGGCACCTTAAGTCATATTTCTCTGGAGCCCACCCTGCTTGACCAAATAATTCTAGCACAGCTAGAGGACAAAGAGATAAACCTTATCAAAGGGAAACTTGCACAGGAGGATGAGGGATATAAACGTTTCCGATAGGATTGGAAAGGAGTGGTACATTATGAAGCTCGACTTGTAGTTCCAAATGATCCCGAGCTTAAGAAACAAATTCTGGATGAAGCACACCTTTCCAAGTTCTCGATTCACCCCAGCAGTACCAAGATGTATCATGACCTCCGACAAAATTTCTAGTGGAGTAGGATGAAACCCGACATTGCACGATATGTTTCAGAGTGTGATACCTATCAGCGAGTTAAGGCAAGCCACTTGAGGTTAGCTGGCCCCTTGCAGCCGCTGCCTATTCCCTTCCAGCACATTTCCTTATAGTCGGACTACCCAATACCTCCCGCAAGCATGACTCCATATGGGTTATAGTGGACCGACTAACCAAAACAGCACATTTCCTTCCAGTACACACCACCCACGCCATACAGAAATATGCAGAACTGTACCTTGATCGGATTGTTTCCTTGCATGGTGTACCTAAAACGATCATCTCTGATCGAGGTAGTCAGTTTGTAGCACGCTTTTGGGAGCAGTTGCAGTTTTCACTTGGCACTAAATTGATCCGTAGTTCCACATATCATCCTCAGACCGATGGGCAAACTGAAAGGGTTAATCAGATTTTGGAAGATGTGTTACGCGCCTGTGCTATTCATTATGACAAGAACTGGGACAAGTGTTTGCTATTAGCAGAATTTTCCTACAACAATAGTTACCAAGCTAGACTGAAAATGGCACCTTTCGAGGCCTTGTATGGACGTACATGCCGAACCCCACTAAGCTGGTCGCAACCCGGAGAGCGAACGGTGTATGGACCTGACCTGGTCATGGAGGCCGAAGAAAAAGTGAGAGTTATCCGCGAAAATCTCGAGGCCGCCCAATCTCGACAGAAGAGCTATTCCGATCAAAGAAGAAGATCCATCCAATTTAAGGTTGGGGATTTTGTATACCTACGGGTTTCACTGACCAAAGGCGTACAACGTTTTGGAGTAAAGGGAAAGTTAGCTCCGCGCTATATTGGTCCCTATGAGATCATAGAGGTGTGTGGACCCGTAGCGTATCGAATTAAACTTCCAGAGAAGATCGCAGTGATACACGATTCCATGTCTTGCAACTCAAGAAGTGCATCCGGGTTCCAACTGAAATCATTGCCCCAGAAGAATTGGAGATCGAACCCGATTTATCATATAAGGAGTATCCTGTTAAGATCCTCGACCGGAAGGAAAGGCATACTCGTCGGCAGATGGTAAAAATGTACAAAATCCAGTGGAGTAACCATACGGAAGACGAAGCGACATGGGAGATGGAAGAGTATCTCAACGCTAACTTCCGCGGTTTTCTTTTCGATCAGGGAGGTACGTTGCACCAGCCACACTAGTTCCTTCTGCACTTGAATCTCGGGGCGAGATTCCCTTAAGGGGGGTAGGCTGTAACAACTCTACCTAAATTAAGTGCTTTTAACTATAAACCAGTGATAAATCCCTAATTAAAGAAGTGAAATGACCTTTATAACCCTAAGAAGCTCTTTTTGGAGTTTGAAATAAAGCTTGAATTTTTATATACAAACTTAAGTTTCTGCCCAAATAAGAGTTTTAAAACTTTTTAATTCAAACAACTTTTGTTAAAGACACTTTGACTAATTCGGAGCGGAAGGGAGTCAAAAACAGCAATCCAAAACTGGTTTACTAAGGAACCCTAAAAGCCTCTCGAGTCCTGGAATTCGAGTTTTCCTTCATCTTTGTAAGCTTTTATCTCACAAATTCCTATCTAAACTCAAGTCAGGGCCTGAATGAAAGTTGTAGTACCTAGAGTGTGTTCCAACTTTGTTACACAAACCGATGTCCAAATCGGGCCCGAACCTGTTCAAAACCCCGGTCGAAGTGAGGTAAAACAGTCAACTCACCCCTAATGCCTTAAAATCCTAACTCTGGGATTCCAGATTTTTGGCTAATTTTGGCATGAAATATCTTCAAATCCTTTCGCAATCTAAACCGACACCTCAAACAAAGTTCGAAGGACGTCCAGAGTTGTGCAAGTTTGTTTAAAGGAGTTTTGGAGGTTGTGTTAAAAAAAATCGGGAGAAAGATCTCCCCAAAGCTGGTCGGGCTTGCTGCCCGAAGGGAGCCTCGACGCCCGCGCGCCAGAGCACGTTCGCTCGCGCGCCGCGCGCCGCGTGGCCGCCGGCCACCGGCAGCTCGCCGGCGCCCTATTACCAGCACGACAGCGACAGGACGAGAGCCACGACGCCCAACCCGCGCCCGCGACAGGACGGGGCGAACGCCGGGCTCGCCAACCGCCGGCCGCGCGCGTGTCGCCTTCCGCCTGCCATGGCTCTGCTCTGCCAACCCCGTTCCGCCCGTCCGCCAAGAAAGCTGCCACACCCACGGCGTCCCGCGCCTCCGCCTGCTCGCCCAATCCCCACGGTAGCCCTCCGCCTCGCCCGCCCGACAGACCAGAAGCCCCAGACGCGCGCCGCCCAAGGCCAATCACCGCCGAAGACCACCCGGAGCTCCGCCTCCTCTGCCCAATGGCGCCGCTGGCCAATGGCCGCCTTGCCCGCGCACTCACCGCTCCCGGCCTTATCCCTTCCCCACCGGAGCCCCGCCTCGACCCTCCGCCCCACCACGGCTCTATAAAAGGGACCCCCTCACCGGCAATGCCACCCCTTGCCACCGCCCGCACCCGCGCCACCGCTTTCTCCTCTGTGCCGCCGCTGAGCTTCCGTGGAGCTCACCCTTTTGTGCCACCCCACACTCCGGCGACTTTGCCGCCACACTCTTAAGGAAGTTCGCCTCTCCGCTCAAGCCGCTTCTCCCAACCCACCAGCTGTCTGTTCCTACGCACGGTGCTAGAGCTTGCTAGTTGTCCACAAGAAGCTCTGCCACCGCCGGAGCACCGTCGAAGCCTCGCCACCGCCCAAGCCTTAGTGCGTACGACCTTCCACCCAAGTCTACTCCGTTTCGACCCCAAGGCTTCACCGGTAGACCTAGAGGTAAGCTGCGGACCCCTTTTGTTTCGGTTCGCCCGACCCCTTTCTGTTCGGTTCGCCCGACCCTTTCTGTTCGGTTCGCCCGACCCCTTTTCTTTCGGTTCGCCCGACCCCTTTTGTTTTGGTTCGCCCGACCCCTTTCTGTTCGGTTCGCCCGACCCCTTTTGTTTCGGTTCGCCCGACCCCTTTCTGTTCGGTTCGCCCGACCCCTTTCTGTTCGGTCGCCCAACCCCTTTTCTTTTCGTGTCACCCGATCCCTTTTCTTTTCGTCTGGCCTGACCCTGTCAGTTTCGCCGACCTTTCTCCGCCTCGCCCGAGGGCTCGGCTGTATCTTTTTCTTTGACCCAAGGGTATCGGTGAAATATTTTTGGGGATTTCTCTGTGTTGAGTCTGAGGACCTCGGTATGGTTTTTCCTTAAATCTGAGGGTCAGACCATCAGTTTCTCCAAATCCGACCCTTTTATCCTGTTCTCCACCAACTGAAGTTGGACTCCCCCACCTTTCCTGTAGCTTTGCTACAAGTGTCTGAGTTAAAACATGCGAGTGTGTTGAAATAACCATCTAAAATGTTTAACCCCTGCATTGCATTTCCGTGTAGAGTTAAATCTCGCTGACGGAACTTACGAGCTCCACCCGGCACCGGAAGAAGACCCCGCTGAGGAGCTTCACCCCTTCGAAGACGAGACCGAACCGGAGCAAGACCCCGAGGACCCACTAAATTTTCCTGAAGGCAAGCCCCGGTGCATGAATTCCCTGTTTTACTTTTATGCCACTTATTGATGCTTATGATTGTGCATTTATGTTGGTAGGAGTTGATTGGAACCGTAGATGCATGAACTTAGTACCTTGATTTGAATACTAGTTGCTAAGGTCGAGTAGTTGCAATGCTTAATAGGTCCGTAGATGCATGAACTTAGTACCTTGTGCGTTCGTGATCAAGTGTTTGAAAGTACTAATCTCATACCTAGAATGGGATGGGGAAGCCTAGTACCTGATTGAACTGGGACGTGGCATACCCTCCGGCTGTCCTTGGAACGTCGTTCCCATGGTGCATCATGTGGGTGCAAGTGCGGTCACAGTGCAGCAATAGGCCGGGACTGTGGAGCATTGCACGCCAAAGGCAGTTAACCCTGACACGTGCCTAAGGGATCGATGGGGACGGCTGACAAATGAAGTGACCCTTCGTGGTGCACAGATGTCGTGAGATTAGGTTTGCCATGCATGGTTAATAAATTCGAATCGATTCGTCTGCCTCTCACAGTTTGGGACTACTTGATCGCTATTCTGCACTGAGTAACGATGAAACATGATTATGAGATTAAGTTGATGCTTGTTAAGTAATTGCTTGGAAATCATGCTTGTTTAGTATAAGTTGCTAATCTAGACTGGATAAAGAACGTAGAACATGAGCTAAAATGTTGAAAGTAAGGACTGACTTTAGACGCTTTTGGCAAAGAAAACCCTAGAGCCAGAAAGCCTTGCATGTCTAGGTCTTGGTCGTATTTTTCCCCCGACGGGTCAGTCTTGCTGAGTATTAGTTGCTCAGCCTTGTTGTGGCTAATCTTTTTGAGGTAATGTCAATAGTTTGGTTGCTGGTACCACTTGGCCTACCCAGCTCCCTCCAGGCTGGACAGTCGAGTGGGATCCCTCCTCGGACGGCAAAGGAAGGAATTTTTGATGTCATGATCGGCTCCGTCGTGATGTCACGTATCGACGTATTGCTTCCGCTGGTTTTATTTGACTTTCGAACCTCGCATTTCGGTCTGAATTTCGAAAACTCCGATGTAATAAAATGTTGAACTATATTGTCGTGACGGAATGTTGTAACCTCTGTGCTACTCACCTTCGCGTGAGCGATGCTTCTCGATCCTGTTTATGTGGTTAATCGGATGAAATCCGACGGTCGACCAAGTTGACTTGCTTAAAGTGCATAATTGCGTGTCAGGCGACTTCAATGCATTTTAGTCAGGTTAATTTGGGCGGTTCCGCCACAACAGCAACGACACCTTCCATCATCACATCAACCACTTCTTCAAGAAGGTCATTCCCACACTTTCTCATCGTTTCCTCTAGTGCCCCGATCCTAACCAAGTGCATCCGAAAATCCAAGATAATCCTAGATTCTATCCATTCTTCAAGAATTGTCTTGGTGCCATTGATTGAACTCATATCCCCGTTTCCATATCCCCTAAGAAGCATTCTCCTTTTAGGAATAGGAAGGGCACACTAAGCATTAATGTGATGGTGGCATGTGATTTCGATCTCAACATCACTTTTATTTGTAGTGGATGGGAGGGATCAGCTAGAGATTCCAGAGTACTAAGATCGGCTATGAGCAAGGGCTTCCAGGTACCTCCAGGTAAATTCTATCTGGTTGATGGAGGGTATGCAAATACTCCATCTTTCCTCGCTCCATATTGAGGGGTTCGATACCATTTGAAAGAATTTGGAGCTGGACATCGAAGACCACAAAACTCAAAGGAGCTCTTCAACCACCGCCACGCACTACTGAGAAACCATGTCGAAAGGACTTTGGGAGTGCTTAAGAAGCGCTTCCCCATTCTCAAAGTTGCCACATTCCATACATTGGAAAATCAAGTGAAAATACCTATAGGTGCAGCCATCTTCCACAATCTAATCCGATTACTTCATGGAGATGAGGAATGGTTGGATCATCAACCAGATAATATCGATCCAACACACTTTGTTTCTTTACCCAATGGCGATCAAAACAATGACTCAGGCATTGCACAAGGCAATGCTTTGAGAGATACCATCGCCCAAGAAATGTGGGTTTAGTACCAACAACATGTAAATTAGTCTTCATGAATTAATAAGCTTGTATCATGAATAAGTTGATGAATAAGTTAATAAGCTTATATCATGAATAAGTTGATGAATAAGTTTTTTCTTTGAAAAGGATGGTTGGAAAAGGCTCCCCAAAGCTCAATGTGATTGCAAGGGGGTCGCCAAAGTTGAGTAGATTCCTGCCTACGACAATTACTACAAAAAAGAAGCCTTCTCCTAAATGCAGTGGGGCAAAAAGGAATGGAGGTTCACCACGAGGTACGGTGTTTAATGTTTCTTCATGCTTTCTTGTCAATTTTGTATTATTGATGCTATGAAATTTCTATTACTAATGCTTGACCATTGTTTATGTAGGAAAACAAAGAGCGGACTGGAACCCAACTCTTAAGAAATCACTTGTTGAAATTCTGCATGAGTATAAAGATAGTGGCTATAGAAGTGACAACGGTTGGAACACTGAAGGGTGGAACAAGATGGTGAAGGAGTTCCATCTGAGAAACAAGTCTGTCTCGTACACAAAGGCACAAATTCAAGATAAAGAATGTCAGCTTAAGAGAGACTACAAGATGCTCAAAGCGGCAAGAATGCAAAGTGGGTCAAAATGGAATGAACAAAGAAATATGGTTGAAGGATCAACAGCAATGTGGGAGAACCTCATGGTGGTAAGTTAATTTCTTGAAGTAATTCTATGGATAACCTCATAGTGATAACTTTGTATTTGATCAATGTTTTTTTTCAAATATGCAGACTTTCTCCAAAATCAAGAAGTTTCAAAACAACAAGGCAAGCTTTCCGCTCTTTGATGCTTTGGGAGCACTCTATGATGGTAAGTTCTGTATAGTAAGCTCTTTCCTAGTCAGATCTCTATGATGTAAAATAGGTGCTGGTCCTATTTCTCTGAATGCATTGTGCCAAATGTAGGTCATCTGGCTGAAGGGACATACAATTTTACTTCTATTGAGTCACAACGTGTGGAAGAGCCCCTTCAACAAATTGATGTTGTAGAGGAAGAAGCCCTACAGGAAATTCATAAGGTACATGATGAAGAGGATGAAGAAAAGGATGCAAGAGATAAAGAAGAGGAGGCAAGAAGTGGACAACGAAGAATGGCTGCATCAAGAAAGAAACCAGAAAAGGAAGGGCAAAGGCCTAGAAAGAGTGCAAAAATTGAAGCTATGATGGAGAGATTCCTTGAAATGAGGACAAAGCAAACAGAAGATGAAGCTCAACAGCTAGCAAGAGAAAATGAGCCAAAAGATAAGGAGGCTGCTAAAGGTGATGAATACTCCATCAAAAGGTGCATATCGATTATCAACACAATGGAAGTGACCAAACAGGAAAAGGCCAAAGCTTATGCAATCTTCACCAAGAGCAAAGAAAACAGAGAGACTTTTATTTGTGCTAGTGAAGAAGATGAAGAATCCGCTTTGATTTGGCTTAGGAATGTTATGCATTTATATTACTAGTGTGAATAGAACATAGAATAATAGTCTCCATTGGAAGGCCATTGGTGGTTTAGTTTGTCCTTGCTCAGATGAACTAAAAATAAAATTGCTGCGGAGCTATGCTTTTGCTAGTGATCTTTGGAATTGGCTGTGTGGTTATGCCTGTTAGTAGTGTGTAATTGCTACCTGTAGCAATATGTGCTTTTGATTGTCAACTGCTAGACATTTACAAAGGATATGATCCATCTTGTTTTATTCTGTTCTGATGTGCAGTCGAAGAAGAATCGTCTGCTGTATTGTGGCGTAGGCTTCTCAGGATGATCACCCTGATGTGCTTCGGTGTAGATGCAGGAGATGTTTACCTTCTTGGGTTCTAATTTAATTTTCAACTCATCAAGACTCTGGTCATGTTCATACATGTAATTTAATTTTTAGCTCATCAAGCATGGTTTTATGTAATATGAGGATAATCATATGTTGCTTTGTGATTGAGATTTTTGGCACTAAAGGTTTATTCCCTGTATTAATTCCTGTCCAACCGAACAACCAATCCCTAGATTAAATCCAGTCGGATTAATCCCATGCCTGGATTGAGGGACACGCCTGGATTCACCCAATCCCGACCTGAATTAGATACAGAGCTGAAATTAATCCAGGCCAACCGAACGAGGCCTTAGGGGCCATTCGGTTTGGCCGGAATGGCCTGGGTTGCAGTCTAATCCGAGCGGATTGCAACAGCCCGGAACGAATACGACCCAATACAAAAATTGTTGTTCGGTTGGCCTGGCCCGGAACCAAACCTAGGCCGGAATGATTTCAATCCTTCCTTCCTTGGCCTAGAATCAATCCCCACCTTATCCCTCCCGGATCGGTTCCTGGCCATGGATGCGAGGAGACAGATGCTCCGCTGGCGGCGCGTGAGGTGACGAGGTGGCGGCGCGAGGTGGCGGCATGGCGGCGTGGCACATCTTTGACGGCCACCACCACGACGGCGGCCGTCGCCTTCTTGCCAGTAAGCCGCCGCCTTTTCCTCTTCTCTCCCTCTCGCCCTAGGTTTCTTGCTTCTCATTTCCTCCGCTCGATCTAGCGCTTGACCTAGGTTTGGACTACGGTATTGTGCTGGATCTGCTGGTGATTTGGTTTGCTGGATGTGCTCACGATTAGGTTTTCAATACGAACTTGTTCTCCGTCCAAAAGAAGAGCCTCTAGTTCTCTTGTTCTTGAGGTTGCCGAGCCTAGGGTGTAGTGGTGGCGGCGGCGGCTGCGCGCGGAAGGGTTTGTTTTACCTGGAATAGGGAGGCTCTGGCGGGAGTGTGTACGGCCGCTTCGTGCTGGGGGCAGGCACTGCGCGAGATCCGGACCGGAGGATGCGGGGGGTCTCGAGGGTGGCGTCGTGGCATCGGCGTGATCTGAAATGAGATTAGGCCCGGCGGCACGGTATTCGCAGCGGAGGTGCCGGCCATGACCACCAACACCAAGCGTGCGTACAAGCTCCATATCCTTGTCAATTTGTTCTGCTATTTCACTAACTTTTTTGAATTTCTTGTCAGGGTGGTGCATAGCTGGGAAATTGCTGGCATTTAACTAGGAAATTGCTGGGAATTTCTTCTCAGGATCTTTCATGAGCATGGCGCTCTTATTGATGGAAGAATTCTTTATTTTCTAGATAATTGAATCTCCGGTTCTTGCCACATTGCCTTACTTGCTATTATGCTTTAGCTGTTAGCTGTTGTTGATCTGGAGACAGCTAAGTTGATCTAAAATGATAGGTGAATGCAGCTGGGTACTGTTTATTGCACATTGAGTTTGGTGCAATTGTAAACTGTCATTCTGTTAGTTGTGATTTAAATATATTTTATGTTATGTTTTATGATAGTTGTTAATTTCTCTCATCATGATAATAGATAGTTGTTGTTTTCTCCAATGGCCTAGGCTGAATATAAGTTACAGAATGGTTGCAACTAGGCTTGGTTGTGACATAGTAGTGACAGTCACAGTTGCTAAAGCAGTCACTATTTTTTTCTTTCTTGCTTGCTCGAAACTATTATCAATCTGTTGGACCTGCCTAACAGAGTGATGCTCTTGCCAATTTTCCATGCAATATATAAGCTGAATCCTTGTAGTAAGTCTTGTTAGTTGTTCCATCTCTTGTTCCATCTCTTTTGCTTTGAAGTTCAAAGCAGTTGATTAGTATCCCCCAAAGAAAATATGTTTCCAAACAGCACCAAGACAATGAGCTTCTGTGACCTCACAAACTCTTCATTCTTGCAAGTTCTCCATCAGGTGGTGGCAGGCTAGCAGCACCTCTAGATATGTTTGTTTGATCCCACAGTAGATGATTTGCTATGATGTTTCTGAGATGGTGATCCTACGGCTGTCATGATACACTCTATTCTGGCAGCAATGTACTTGTGTTAGATATCATGGTGCTATGACTATGCTTTTGTAGATCACATTCGCCTGCCGTGGTGTTATGAAGATGCGTTTGTTGTTCTTGCCGTGGTGTAAGTTACCTTGGGGACAAATTTTGTGTTTGTTCTGGATAGCAACAAGGTTGTTTACTATTCACTTTTTGTGGTATTTCTATGTAATAGGCGTGTACTTTGGTCATGGATTGTAGACGCAAGCTGACCTAGAAGTGGTGTGATATTTCTATGTTTTCTTTGCTAGCTTGATCTAAATTGATTCCACTTGTGCATGTTCGGTTTGAATGGATTGGCAGAATTAAATTCTGGCCGAATTAAGTGATAAAGGTAGAATCACTTAAACTGGGCCTGAAAGTAATCCTGATCCGGACCAATCCGACCAAAATCAACTAGACCTTAATTTCGAGGAGTTAAGGTGACAAAAGATTATTAGACCAACAAACCATAAGACACGTTCTCAGTCCCTCGTCCTTATCCTCTGCCGCTACAGTAGACAGCGGAGAAAAGGTGACAGAGGAGGTGGAAGCTTTGCCGGTGCGATTCCACCGGCCCCTTTCCTCTCCGGCGGCCGGTTCGGCGCCGGAGAGGGAGGAGGGCCACGGGATCGACGTGCGGGCATGTATAGGGTAAGTAGTGTAGGATCTACTTCTAGGGTTGCTTGCCGTCGGCGTCGATGGTGGAGCTAGGGTGTCCGGGAGCGGCGGATGTGGCGGAGCTGCTTCGACTGCGAATAAGGTTTGCCGGAGGATTGCTGTTGGAGTTTCCGTTTGATTTTGGTCTGATCAAGGAGACAACGACGAATCCTATGCGGCTTCTCTTCCTTCTACTGGCTGCTGTTGGTGGTGGCGCGCGGTGGAGTGGACTTCTTGGTGTATTCGAGCTGTGTTTGGATGTCATCTTTGTTGTTTGGGTTTGGATTTTGGGTTGTCGGCTTTCACTCTATTTTTGCTTCAGTTGTGCGCTGTGGCATCTGGGTAGTGGTGGTTTACTTCCTTCGTGGAGGCAGGAGGGAGTAAGTCCAGATCGAAGAGACCAACGGCTGATGGTCTTTTACCGAGGATCTCTTGCAGCTTTCCAATGTTTGCAGTCCGTTCTTTGGTTTGGATAGGAGAGAAGGTAGGTTTGATGCTTTGGTGTGCACCTCGGCCAACTGGTGGGCAGCGACGGCAGCTCAGTCCAAGGAGGAAGAAGAACAGTAGGGATCTTGTTGTAATTTTAGTGTTGCCCAGGGTCCTTTCTGTAAGCATGGGATGTACTGTGCTAACTTTTTTCTTTTAGTACATGTTATATCCCTTCTCGTAGAAAAAAAAAGACCTGCAAACCATGGCCTAGATTTTTCTTTTATTTCGCTTTGCATGTAGTTGCCAGCAGAAACAACAAGCTCTGGAGAAGCTATTAAGATTAGAAGCTATACGTCTTTGGCAACTAGCTTTTCTACAGTCTTTTCATGAGCGAGGACTTGTGGGACTGACATGTAGCGGAAGTAATAGAGGAGCAGCAGTAGCCGGAGCTGCCTGATGATCAGCAGTGCCCTCGAAGCCGTCACAACATCGCGCCTCACCAGCCGTATCACATTAGGGAACTTGTGTGTTCCCTTCGGATGACCATCCTCATCGAGTCTCCGGATCGGAGCACAACTTCCTCGCCATGCGCCGACGCAGCCCATAACGAGCACGACATGGACGACGTGCAGCAGCGGCATGATGATCAGGGAATTGTATGTATAATAATTGTGAGGATCAACATCTTCGCTCAACTGGCTCTAACCATAGCTAAATTTTGTTAGGCTGAAATGCTAGCCAAGACCCAAGATGTATGAGCATCATATACGCGGCTCGTTATATAGCACATTGGCAATTTGGCATGATACGTCTGTCCCTCCTCCCTCCACCCCTTTTGGTTCAGACGTATCCGACAACTGGACGTGTGTGTGGCTATTTTGTTTACACGTAATGTTGATTGAGGCCCTATTTGGATAGCAAGTGCTAAACTTTAGCATAATTTAGCACTCTTAAATATAGTGCTAAAGTTTAGCACTTGGGGCTATTTGGATTCTGTAAGTTTAGCACCTTTGGTGGGAAATGACTACATTGCCCTCATTTATTGCTCCTCTTCAATCCTATTCAAGGCTGGCACGTTTCACGATGGAGAGAGAGGGGGGCAACCAGGGAAAATGTGGAGTTGGGGACCACTTTTAGCACTATTAGCAGGTTTTAGCACCCCTTGGGTGTGCTAATGAAAATGGGTGTGCTAAACTTTAGCACTCACCTTTTAGCACACCTGTTTGGGAGGACAAGTGCTAAAATGGTGCTAAAAGAGGAGTGCTAAACTTTAGCACCCCTCATCCAAACATGCCTTGAATAATAATTGTTTTGAGTCTGGTCCCGTACAATTATCATACGATTCACGGTGAGTTCAGTACGTTTGGCCTTTTTTTAAGGACATGCAATGCACGTGCTTTGTTAATATTAGAATCAATACGCCCTCGTTACGCGCTGCAGCTCTCGAATCTTGAAAGGATATTATGAGTACGACACGAGCTTGCACTGTATCAAGAACAACGTAGAAAGCTGTAGATAACGGTGTTGAAGCAACCACGACAAGAGAATAGGATTTTGACGATGCCGACCGCAAATTATTTAAACACAACTCCAAAAGAGTGATTGTCGCTCTCTCATAACCCTACTTGACCCTCTAAGATCCTCTGGTTCTTGCCCTGTACAAGAATTTAGTGCTATAGAACTGTCTATCTTATCCCTCTTGAACACTCCTAATTGCCTCTCACAAGCCTTGGATGAGACCTTGGTGTGTTGTCTTTGGCTGATTGATTCTTAGAGGCTCCACCCCTTGTTTATATAGTCCCCTCTAAGGCCCTCATACATGCAAGCAGAAGTCTTACACCTAGTATGATTCAACGTTCAAAATCCTAGTAAAAATAGAAGTCCTAATAGCACACGCCTATAGAGTCCTAATCCAAGTAGGATTTGAGTCATCGTACAACAATCTCCACCTTAACTATAATCCTTTAAAGTCATTGTGCTCCTCCAAGAATTCCTCCCAAATTGACTTCTTTTTTTATACTCCCACCACAGGGCCTCATGCACATCGTGATGTGCGTGTTAGTGTTCAGGCTTGAGTGCCCGAACCATCCATCTAAGAGCTCCTTCATTGTGTAGTTTGGTTAACCACACCGCCTTCTCCTACATCCCTTCATGCCATAGGTTTGTACCACCTTCGAGCTCCACCGGCTCGATGGTACTGCGTGGTTGGTCCCACTACATCTTCCTCCTTCCAACAGCTCGCAACTTTGCCTCTACGACTTTTAGATTTTGCAACTACCTTTGCAGCCTTGCACTTTGATCGCAAATGAGATTTGAGTACTAATCGTTGACGAGATGACTTCCTTTTCCTGATCAGGATTTTTACCAAATCTTCCAATGGTTGCACCACTAAGGTTTCCTATCACTCGGTATCCTCCATTAATCCAGATACTTTTCATGATTACTTGCCCTTTGCAAGTAACTCGCGTAACTCCACCTTGAAGTGATAAGCCACAACTTTGGAGTTCTAGTGACCTCAAAGATATTAGATTCATTTTCAAACCCAGGATATACCGAACTCCCGCCAGTGTGCAATGTGTTCCATTATGCATCTCCAATGTAACTGTTCCCACCTCAGTGACCGCATACTCCTTGCAATCCGCAAAGTGAACAATTCCATTCGCCGGGCATAGAGATCCTTCGTCAAACATCTCCCTTGCCAAAGATATATGGAAGCAACTCCCCAAATCTAATATCCATTCATGAGTAGTATCTGGTTGACTGACGATAGGTACATCACTTTCATTCTCACCTGCCACTGAGCATACTCCTCTCATAGTCTTCAAATTTAGATAGTCCTTTATCATGCCACTCTCTTTATCACAAAGATAGCATGCACGGCTCCACTTGCTCTTGCCTTTCTTCTTCCCGTGATTCTTGACTTTGCCTACTCCTCGTGAAACAGTCACTGCTTGATCATCTAAGGATGAAGAGTAGTTTTTTCGATGAGAATATTCATCACCAATTGCTCCCACGATGACGGTAAGGATGAAACCAGTATGATGACCTTATCGTTCTCCTCAATGTTCTCATCCACACTAATCATCTGCGTGACAAGCTTGTTGAAGATATTCATATGGTCAACGAATCGTGTGCCTTCCTACATGCGCAACCTGAATAGTTGACACTTCAGCACTCACCGATTTGTTAGCGACTTTGCCATATACAAGTCTTCTAATCTCTTCCATAATTTCTTGGATGAATTCTCCTTGATTACTGAGTACTTTACCTCATCGGAGAGATATAGTCGAATTGTACTGGCAGCCTTCCACTCCATCACCTTCCATTCTTCAGCAGTTGTGCTCTCTGATTTGATCCTCTCAAGAGCATCAATCAACCATTGCTGGACAAGCACATCTATCGCCACGCACTTCCACACATTGAAATTCCCTTTTCCATCAAATTTATCTACTTGATTCCACCTCCCTAACATTGTCTTGATTTTGTGCTTTTTAGCACTGCTGACCTTCTCACAAAATCAAATCAATCCGACCTCAGCTCTGGTAACACTAGTTATAATTTGATACCCCTTGTTATGCGCAGCAACCCCCAGATATTGAAAGGGTATTGCGAGTACGACACGAGGTTGCACCGTATCAAGAACAATGTATATGAATCTCGTAGAAAATTGTAGATGACGACATTGAAGCAACCATGACAAGAGAATAGGATTTTGGCAAAGCTGACCGCAAATTTATTTAAGCGCAACTCCAAAAGAGTACAAGTGATTGTCACTCCCTCAAGACCCTACTTGACCCTCTAGAATCCTCTGATTCTTACCCTATATACAAGAATCTAGTGCTATAGAACTGTCTAGCCTATCCCTCTTAAGCGCTCCTAATTACCTCTCACAAACCTTGGATGAGACCTTGGTGTTTGCCTTTAGCTTGATTGATTCTTAGAGGCTCCACCCCTTGTTTATATAGTACCCTCCAAGGCCCTCATACATGCAAGTAGGAGTCCTATACCTAGTAGGATTCAATGCTCAAATCATAGTAGAAATAGAAGTCCTAATAGCACACCGAGTCTTAATCAAGTAGGATTTTGAGTCACCATACAACATACAATAGTTGAGAAGAGTATATCCCAACCTATGCAATAAGATAGCCGAATTGCGTACTTAACACCCGTTGGTAAGTAACCAAACCAAATGTCCTGTACTTCCGACCCTACTGGCGCATACCTATTGTTATTTCAAAAATCGTGCTTGAGTACGTACCAATTGATCATGTTTATGTACATGTTCAAAAAGTTGATATCGTATCAATTATAAGAAGAAAAAAATCAAGAATCCAGCTAGCATGTGGTTTTTATTAATTGGAACAAGAAATAGGTAGCGCGGAGAAGATTGGCGTCTACATCATGCGGATTGGATAGTATACAATGTCTTTTCTCTCAGCTGGTGTGACAGTAGTGGATCTTTTCAATGGTGGAAAACTCACCTTTAGTTCCGGTTGGTAATGGATATAGATCCCGAAAAATCAACCGGGACTAACTATTCGGGAGGTCCCTTCTCTTTAGTCCCAGGTCATTCACCCGAGACTAAAGGGGGACTAAAAAGGTTAAAAAAATAAAAAAAATGGCCGCACGCCGGCTGCTGTTTGCCCGATCGCGCCGCGCCCACCTGCAGTCGCCGCTCGACCAGCTGGCCCTAGCCAGCTACCTGCCCGCCTGCTCCAGCGCGCCCGCACCGGTCGCGCCAGTTCGCCCGCCGCTCCGCCTAAAAGAAATTAAAGGGAGAGGAGGAGGAGAGAAGGTAGCAAGAAGAGAAAGAGGCATTGGTGAGGAGAAAGGGAGAGAGGAGGCCTGCGCGAGGAGAAGATAAGGGAGTGTTGCCTGCCACCGGTGGAGAGAGAGCGCTTTTGTCCCAGTTGGCCTAGTCCCGCTGGTAATTCCAACCGTGACTAGCTCAGATTTTTTTCAGCTCACTAGCCGTTACAACTAGGACTAAACGGGGGGCTTTAGTCCCGTTTGGTCTTTCCAACCGGGACTAAAGCTCCCCCCGTCGGTAGCTGTCGGTGGTTATTTTTGACCCGGGTCCTTTAGTCCCAGGTCCAAAGATAACCCCGACAAAAATGTTGGATGGAAGGTGAGTTCTCTACCAGCATTTTTTTGAAATCAGTGAAGGACGGGACGCCAGGTGTAACATCCCAGAATTTCTCTGGAATGTTAATTTGTGCAAACATCAGAATTTCAAATACTTTCCGTGCCACATTTGAAAACTAGATAGCACACCCTTAGAGTGTCTTCATTGCTTTTCTAATATCTTAGAATTTATTTAAATAATAAATTCGCTTGTTAAGGTCAATATATGTTAGTGTGAAATTGGAGTTTATTCAAATTTTGTTTGGATCTTATTTGAGTGTGGTTTGAATTTGAACTTAGAATTCAAATTCAAAATCCAAAACTAAATCTAACCTAACCCTTAGTTGAACCAGACCCACCTAGCTAGATGGTTGTCTAATCCATCATGCATGCGGTTGTTCACGTAAACCAAATCCCTTCCTTTCTTTTCTTTCTACACAAACACCAGAGGCACACACAGCTCGGCCTGCCTGCCCTTGCGTGTTGTACAACAGCAACGACGGGCCCAGAAGCTATCCGGCCCAGCTTCCTTCACGTAAATGTCAACCCAACCCACCAGCCCCGACGTTGTAGCCGCGTCGTCTTCGCTGGCCACTCACACGCACCGTGCGTGCCTCGCGACAGCGACGTGCGCGGAGGGCACGACCGCCTGCGAGGAGAGCTCGCTTTTGCGTTGGCACTGGTGGAGCAGTCCACGCGCCCCTGCTCGAGCCCCATCGACTGCTGGCCATCCATATGCCCCGCGCCGCAGCCTTGCCAAACCCTAGCTCACGGGCATAAAAGCCCCGGCGCAGCACATCCCTGCCTAGCCGCCTCTTTGGGGTTTTCCCCATCAGCACCACCACGCTAGGGAAGAAAAGAGAGAAACGGGGGGAGGGGATATTACTATGGAATGGATCCCTCATCTCGAGACTCACTACCGGTCATTTTTTGCCTTTTTTGCCCGGTATTAATAATAGCATTAGTACCGGGTCTAAAGAATAATCCCTCGTGAGCCCCTTTAGTACCGGATGGGGGCTCCACCAGGTACTAAAGGTCACCCTTTACTACTGCGTGGAGCCTCCACCCAGTACTAAAGGGTTCCCTCCGTCCCCTCCACCTTTTTAATTATTGCACCGGCCCTCCGCTACCTTATCCAGTCCCTCCGCTCTCTCCTCACTGGCTCACTCTTCTTCTCTCCACCGCTCTCTCCTCGCACCTCCCTTAGCTTCCTCCACTGTCCCCCTCCCTCCCTCTCCCCAGCCTCCCCTTTCCTCCCCCTCTGCTCGCCTCTCACCTCGTGCCTGAGGCGAGAAGCGACGGTGGGGCGAGGCGCGGCGGCGGCCATCAGGTGGAGGGGCGTGCGGCAGAGGTGGGACGGGGCGGAGGGGCAGGCGACGGAGGCGAGGAGGGGACGGACGGGGCGGCGGCGGCCCTGGGCGGCGGGGGCGGGGGCGTGGGCGGGGCGGGGTGGAGGGGTGGGGCGGTGGCGGCGGGGGCGGGCGGTGGCGGTGGAGGGGCGTGGGCGGAGGGGCGGTAGCAGAGGGGTGGCGGCAGGTGGGGGGCGGGCCGGGGGTGTGTGCAGGCCGGCGGCGAGGATTCTTTTTTTTAAGTTTTTAATAGCCTTTAGTACCGGTTATCTCAACCGGCACTAAAGGGTCCCCCCTCTAGTACCGAATTCCCAGTACCAATTGCGGAACCGGTACTAGGGGGGTTCCCAATCGGTACTAGACATGGATTCCCTAGTAGTGGGAAGAAGGAGAAGGGAGGGAGGAGCTCGGCGAGGAGAAGAAGGACGACACCGAGGCTGCCGCCGTGGAGCTGAGTATGCCGCGGGGCGCCACAAGGAAGAAGCTGGTCGCACCAATGATGACCGTGAGCCGGAGTTGCTGCCACCTACCTCTACGCCACAACGACAACGTCTACAAGGGGGTCGGATGAGGGACATGAGGAGATCGATGACGACGTCTATGACCGCGAGCTCGAGTCGCCCGTCTTCACCACATTCTGCACCGAGCCGGCACCGTGTCACCTCGCCACGGCCCTGATGCCTCCCTGCATCACCTTGAACCCCCACGAGCCCACCGATGAGCAGCGCATCCCGAGACCCCACCTTTCATCCCTCACGTTGCTGTCCGGCATCACGGGCATGACCCGCGCGCCGATGAGCCACCAAGCCATCACCCTGCTCCGCATCGCCGCTGGCCCGCTGCTGTCCGGCCTTCGAGCCATGGTTTTAGTGCAGGTGATACCCCGCCATCGCTGTAGCCCCCCGCGCATGCCATGGCCACGCCGCCAACGTTGGCATCAACGAGCTAGCGTGTACCACTGGAAAACCGACAATTAGTCCCGATTGGTAAGCCATATATGTCTTCAAGGACCAACTAGGACTAATCATTTGGGACAAAAGGTCCCACTCTTTAGTCCCGGGTCATTCACTCGGGACTAAAGACCCCCTTTAGTCCCAGTTGGTATTACCAACAGGGACTAAAAAGGTCAAAAAAAAGTGCCCGCTCTGCCACGCCGGGCCCACGCTCGCCGTCGCCGTTCACGCCCACCGGGCGACGCCGCCCCGCCCTACGCCGGGCCCGCGCCGCTCGTGCCCCTCGCGCGGCGCTCCGCCTGGGCCTGCGCGAGATAAGGAACGAAGGGAAGAGGAGGAGAGAAAATAAGGGAGGGGAGAGGAGATAAGGTGGGGAGACTAAGGCCCTGTTTGGCACAGCTCCACTCCTAAACTCCAGCAACTCCATCAAAAAATTCAGCAAAACATCCCAACTCCAAAACTCCATGGAGTTGCCAACTCCATGGAGCTGTAGTGCAAATGGAGGTGGAGTTTTGGAGCACCTCTTTTGCTGCTCCAGAAACCACTCTTTTGAACGTCCTCGTGGAGTTGGTGGATAATTACCCACCAATGCCACTGGTTACATAGAAAAAATGGTCCGTTCTATTTTTCTCCGAGACTCCACGCGCTCGTCTCCATCGCGCTAGCGCCGCCCGTCGCTCCCGCCACCGGCCGCCGTGGCCCCTCCGTCCCGCGCGCTCCGGCCTTGGAGCCCCGCCGCTGACCGTCCCCACCGCCGCCCACCCTAGTGAAGCGTCCCCACATAAGTAGAGACTAAATGTGATACAAATATCAGTCCCAGGAGGCTGATAACACATTTATTCGACAGATAATTCAGTTACCGTACAACTCCCGAGGGAGTGGGCGTGAAAGCCACGCAGCGATAAACAGTAAATAGATAACGGCGGCTAACCAAGCGACTGCCAAAAGACAGCACTCGGGACTACACGGCAGCAGCAGCATCTTGGGCAGGGCAACACCACAGGCAGCGTCGGGTGCGGACACAACCTCTACTCGAGGTCTTCTGCGACGAACTCAGGGTCTTCCTCTGTAGCAATGAAGCAAGGGTGAGTACTAACGTACTCAACAAGTCCAACCCCATCCACGGAGGGGGATACAAGCAAGATTATGCACAAGTATAACAAGGGTAGGCTAAAGTTTATTTTTTTGCGGAAAAGCTAATTTTTAACACATGCAGGGGGTCGTTTTCGGAAAGGTTTTTATAAAGTTCCCTTTTGTACCCGAAATACTGAGTGGGGTTGATCCTACACAAAGGATCCAAGCTTTTATCGCTATCGGACTCCCCGTCCGTCATAGCGCACGGCACAACTGCCGGACTCTTCTGAAAGTTCCACACACGCGCACACACACACACACTCATGACATCCTTGCCCAAACACTAGTTATGTGACCAAGCCGTAATTCGTCCAATTCCGTGGACACGGCTACCCGGATAGGTTTTAACTCTGCAGAGGGTGTACACTTTTCCCACAAGTAGGGTACCGTAGCACGATCACCTTAGTGACGGTACGGATCCTAACAAAGCCATTACCCACCTTAGCTAAGACTGGCTAGTTCTCACGGAACACCCAAGGGGTTCACGGCTCATTCAGGAGACCGTAACCGGGACTCAAGTCACCAAGATCTTACTCCTTTTCCATGGGTTCCCGTTGCTCACCAGCACTCCTGAGGATTAACCATCCAGCTAGTGGGATTTATGCTAAGCCGTTGCCCATACAACGGTCGAGTGGTTGCACGATAGTGGAATTAGGCAAGATGACACATTAACTCGGTCCTTAATTACGACCGGATGGATATCTCCCAATATTGCTCAACCACCAAGGTACGAGCACAACAACCGGGCATCCCACACAAGGAACACCCATCCATCCCGTCCACACATTTCTTTTCCCGAACCAAAAAGCCATTATTCTTACTTGGACACACACACACCTTAATTTCCCGAATACACCATTGTAATAATGTTTGCATTTGAGTAACAAAGTCCTAAGCGTTCTAGCAGCGGTTATCAACTAAACAGAGCGAGTCATATTTAGAGATAAGCATAGGACAACAAGGAATGTTCATAACAATCAAGGAGTGGCTATCCAACCATGTCTTGCGATAAAATAATATGCATTTTGTAAAACAGGCCAGTAGGTGGTGTTTGAAAAACTAGGTATTAAGTATGCATCAAAAGGGTGAGATTGGACTTGCCGTCTTCAAAGCCTTCCGGGAGTTCCGGCTCGCGGTACTGGTCCTCGGGCTTGGGCTCGCGGTCAAACTCTTCCTCGGGCTCCTCCTCGGGCAATCCGCGATCTACGGCACACACAAACAGGCACGCAAATAAATAAACGAGAAAACGGTTTTTAACCGGGAGCTCCGAACAGGAAATGCGAACGGAAAATAGGTAGAGGGATTATTTTTGGGAAATTTGGATATGGATCGGCGAAAGTATTCTGAAGGATGACGTGATGAATTTTGGGATTAATTGGAGGAAGTTTGGCGCATGAAATGACGGGTTAAACAAGGATTAGGGGCTTAAACGGAGGTTTAGGGCTGATTTTTAATAAACCAGGGACCTATTTGTAATTTCTTTCGGAAGTGGAGGGGCTTATGTGTGAATTGGGGAAACTTGAGGGTTAGATCGGAATTGAAAGGCTTTGATCTCTTCTTCTTCCTCCAGGAAGGAAAAGAGAGAGAGAGGAGTTGGGGGGGGGGGTCGGCGGCGGCCGGCCGGCGGGGCTCCGCCGGCGGCGAGCCTCGGGCCGGGGGCGGTGGTGGAAGGGAGTTCCATTTGGCCCCTCACCTCGGAGTCTCGGCACGGGAGGAGAGCGGCCGGCAGTGGGATTTTGGTGGCGGCGGCTCGGGTGGAGGAGGTACCGGCGGCGGCGGCTTTGTGGCGGCGGTGGCTCACGGCGGCGCTGGTGGCCGGAGTGGAGGTGTGGCAGGTGGCGGTGGTGGTGGGTAGGGGAGAGACCGGCGAGGGCCGGCCCTTTTATAGGCGGCAGGGGAGGCTCCGGTGGTGGGGGACCGGATGGCCGGCGTGCGGCGGAGTGGCCGGCGGGGCCGGCGCACGGGGTAGGGGCCGGCAGGTCGAGCCGGTGGCGTGGGGCTGGGGGGTGGCGTTGCGGCGGTGGCACGGCAAGGAACGAGGCCGGGTCCGGCGTACGGCGGAGTGGCCGGCGGGGCCGGTCCGGCCGGGGAACCGGCGCCGCCGGCGGCACGTGGCCCGGCGTGGGCCCACGGCGGCCGGGCGGCGTGGCGCCAGTGGCCGCACGCACCGGCGGGAGTAATGGCGCCGGGCCAGGCGAAGGAGTGGCGCCAGTGGGTGGGGCGCCGGGTGCCAGGAGAAGAAAGGAGAGAGAGAAGGAGGGAGGAAGAAGAAAGGAGAAGGAGGAAGAAAGAAGAAGGAAAAAGAAAAAGGAGAAAGGGGAAGAAAAAGAGAAAGAAAAGGGGGAGACCGGCGGCACTCGCGGCACGCGGTCGGAGCACGCGCACGGCGTCTGACACCGGCACGCGGCGAGATTCGCGGGCAAAGATAAAAAGACAGGTGGGGGTCGGCATGGGTACCGGGACGGCGAAAACGCCGGGGAGGTTTCCGATTTCCGGGAGCTCAGCGGTAAAAAGATTTTAAAGACGATTTTTAACGGGTGATTTTTGTTAGTGATTTTTGCGGGCGTTACAAACCTACCCCACTTAAATTGAATCTCGTCCTCGAGATTCGACTGAGTCCTGAAGAGATGGGGGAAATTCCTTCTTTAACGCGTCCTCGCGTTCCCACGTGGCCTCTTCTTCGCCATGCCTGCTCCACTGTACTCTGCAGATCCGGACTGCTGTATTCCTTGTTCTTCTAGTGACAGTGTCTAAAATCTTGACAGGTACTTCTTGATACCGAAGGTCCTTTTGTAGGTCTATTGTTTCCACCGGTACTTGTTCCTCCGGTACTCTCAAGCATCTTCTTAGCTGGGAGACATGGAATACCGGGTGGATATCCGACATTTCTTCGGGCAGTTGGATACGGTATGCTACAGCTCCCACTCTCTTTAACACCTGGTACGGTCCAATGTACCGAGGGGCTAGCTTTCCTTGCACCTGAAACCTTCGCGTACCCCGAATCGGGGATACCTTGAGGTAGACAAAATCTCCCTCGTTAAAGCACAATTCCCGTCTTCTCTTGTCAGAGTAGCTCTTCTGTCTGGACTGTGCAGCCTTTAACTTCTCTCGGATTTCTGCTACACGGTCTTCTGCTTCCTTGATAAAAGCTGGTCCGACCAGGGAACGTTCTCCGACTTCTGACCACATCAAAGGGGTCCGACACTTTCTACCATAAAGGGCTTCAAATGGTGACATGCCTAGACTGGCTTGGTAACTATTGTTGTATGAGAACTCTGCATAGGGTAGACTCTGTTCCCAATCCTTTCCATAGGTGAGGACACACGCCCTCAACATATCTTCCATGATTTGATTTACCCGCTCTGTTTGGCCATCGGTCTGAGGGTGATAGGCTGAACTAAAATCCAGTTTGGTGCCCATGGCTTTATGCAAACTCCTCCAAAACCTAGAGGTGAACTGAGTTCCTCTATCTGAGACGATCCGGCTGGGCACACCATGCAGCTTTACTATGTTGTCGACGTAGAGTCGAGCCAGTTTTTCTCCACCGTAAGTGGTCCGTACGGGCAGGTAGTGAGCAACCTTGGTGAGTCGGTCCACTATTACCCATATGGAGTCATTTCCTCTCTGGGTTCTGGGCAAGCCTACTACAAAATCCATGCCGATCTCGTCCTACTTCCAAACCGGGATAGGCAAGGGTTGTAGCAAGCCGGCTGGCTTCTGGTGCTCGGCCTTAACTCTTTGGCAGGTATCGCACCGGGCGACAAACTGAGCTATGTCTGCCTTCATCCCGTTCCACCAGTATTTCTGTTTTAGGTCCATGTACATCTTAGTGGATCCGGGGTGAATGGAGTATGCTGAGTTATGGGCTTCATCCATGATGGTCTGCCGGAATTCTCCGTCCTTAGGGACACAAATTCTGTTCTTATACCACAAGGTTCCCTTGTCCTCTACCCTGAAATCCGGGGCTTTATTTTCTCCGGTCTGCTTGCGGATTTTCACTAGATCTTGGTCTGAACTCTGGGCTTCTCGGATTTTATCCTCTAATGTGGGCTGGACACTTAGCCTACGGCTAGCATTCTGGGGAATGATATGCACATTCAACTGGGCCATTTCCTCTCGTAGTCGGGCATTCTCGGGTCCGGGCTGTCCATAGGACTTTCTGCTTAGGGCATCAGCTACCACATTAGCTTTGCCGGGGTGGTAATGGATTTCCAGGTTGTAGTCCTTTACCAGCTCTAGCCACCTCCTCTGCCTTAAGTTCAGATCGGGTTGGGTAAAGATGTACTTTAGGCTTTTATGGTCGGTGTAGATTTCACACTTATTCCCAATCAGATAATGTCTCCAGATCTTGAGGGCATGCACTACAGCTGCAAATTCTAGGTCATGGGTTGGGTAGTTCTGCTCATGAGGCTTAAGTTGTCGGGAAGCATATGCCACGACCTTCCTATCTTGCATGAGGACACAGCCTAATCCTTGTCGAGATGCATCGCAGTAGATGACGAAGTCTCACTGAATATCTGGCAAGGTCAGCACTGGGGCCGTTGTCAACCTTTTCTTCAGCTCCTGGAAACTCCGCTCACATGACTCGGTCCAGGTGAATTTCTTGTCCTTTTTGAGCAACTCTGTCATAGGCCGGGCTATCTTAGAAAATCCCTCAATAAACCTCCGATAATATCCAGCTAAACCCAGGAAACTCCTGATTTCACTAACATTAGTGGGCTGCTGCCAGTTGGAGACGGCCTCTACCTTCTCTGGATCAACTGCTACTCCTTCCGCGGTCAATATATGACCAAGGAATGCCACTTTCTCAAGCCAAAATTCGCACTTGCTGAATTTAGCATAGAGTCGGTGGGCTCTTAATCTTTCCAAGACTACCCGTAAGTGGTGTTCATGTTCTTGAACACTCTTGGAATAAATAAGTATGTCGTCAATAAAGACTACGACAAACTTATCTAACTCGTCCATAAACACCTTGTTCATGAGGTTCATGAAGTAAGCAGGTGCATTGGTCAATCCAAAGGACATCACTGTAAACTCAAACTGACCATAGCGGGTGACAAAGGCGGTCTTCGGGATGTCGCTCTCCTTGATCTTGAGCTGATGATACCCCGATCTCAGATCTATCTGAGAATACTTGGCTCCCTTTAGTTGGTCAACAGTCATCTATTCTAGGGAGGGGGTACTTGTT
>NC_028454.1:24583530-24588777 GCF_000263155.2 Setaria italica
TGGCTATAGGGGAGGATCGGGGACAAAGGTCAATTAGGAACTCTAGTCTCTGTCAGGGGACTTTCATGTAATTCGTCAGGATAGACGTCCGGGTATTCATATACTACCGGGACGTCTTCTATGGTCTTGGCCTCCATGCTGAACATCATGGGGTCTGGACCACTTCATGAGGTGTGACAAGTAATTTGCACACCATCTAGATTGGTCAAGTGCACTACCTCATCAGCACACCCCATATGGCCGTCATGCAGGCTTAACCAATCCATTCCAAGGATCACATCTATCCCGTTAGACTTAAGTATTACCAGATTTGCTAGAAACTCTACCCCACTTAAATTGATCCTTACCCAGGAACAGCCTAGTCGACACTGAATGTCGGCCCCAGGAGTCCGGGTTAATAGGGGTAACTTTAGTAGTACTGTAGGTATATGATGTTTCTCCACAAAACTTGAGGATATGAAGGAATGTGATGCTCCAGAATCAAAAAGTACTGTTGCCAAGACTGAGCTGACTAGGAACTCACCGAGTACCACGCCCTGAGCGTCGCGAGCCTCCTGCGCGCCGATGTGGTTGACGCGGGCTCGACCAAATGACTGCTGGGGCGGCCTCATCTGCTGGCTGTTGTTGTTGCTGGGGTTGCCACTGCTGCGGACTGGCACACGGTTGGCTCCTGACAAGGCGGCCCTGGGCCCTGCTACTGAGTTGGACAGGGCTGATGCTGCTGGCTTGTTGGCATAGGGGCAGTTGGCGATGAAATGCCCTGGCTCTCTGCAGTTGAAGCATGCTCTACCATTGCTGGTGATCTGGCTGGCGCTGCTCTGTGGGGCCTTGATAGAGTTCTGGCTCCTGAATGGGGCAGCAGTCTGATGCGAACCAGATGCTTGGGACTGGGTCCGATACTGCATGGGAGCTTGGGATCTGGGCAAGGGGTGACCGAAGCTCCTTGGCTTCTGGAATCGGTCCTGCTGGTGTGCCTTGTTTTCCAGGAACCGACGCTTGTTGTCCCTCCGCTCTTCTGCCTTGGCCCTCTCAGTCAAGATGGCCATGTTCATCAAGGTGTTGAAGTCGGGGTAGATCTGAGGAGTGAGCAGGGTCCTTAGCTCCGCGTTCAAGCCTTTCTTGAACATGTCCTGTTTCTTCTCGTCCTTGTCCACCTCCTCCGGAGCGTAACGGGCCAGCTCCATGAACTGGAAGGTGTACTCCTCCACAGATCGGTTGCCCTGGCGGAGTTCACGGAACTCATCCGCCTTGCGCTTCATGGTGGCTGCGGGAATGTGGTAGCGACGGAATTCCGTCACGAACTCATCCCAGGTGATAGTGGAGGCATCCTGGGCAGCCGAGCAGTAGTTCTCCCACCAAGCTAGGGCAGTTCCAGTGAGCTGGTGGGCAGCCAAGAGAACTTTGTCCCTGCCCTCACAACCAAATGGCTCCAGCTTCCTCTGGATGACACGCAGCCAATCATCTGCGTCCAGAGGGTTGACAGACCCGCCAAAAGTGGGTGGCTTGGTCCGGAGGAAGTCCGTCAACTTCTCATTCATGTTCTGCCCGCGGGGCCTCTGGCGAGTAATGGCGTTGGCTAGTGCTTCCAGTAGAAGGGTCTGGTTGTTCATTACTTGAACCAGATCAATAACTGGTGGGGGTGGTGGCTGCTGTGCCCCCACCTGACTTTCTCCCCTTCCTTCAGGCTGGCTCACTTCCTGCTCCTCAGGAAGTGCTGCCGGAGGCGGTTCTTGCCTTTCTGGCTGCCTCTCTGCACTGGGGGTGGCATGGGCCTGGCTTGGGGAAGTCCTGGTGGCACGCTTGGGCGGCATCTGCAGATTGAGTGAGACTTTTATGAGAGTATGATTTGGATTTTAGTGATCTTTAAAGTGGTTATTTCGTATTTTCGAAGAGACAGAATCCACCTCCTGCCGACAAACACACAGACTAACAAGCAACAAACACAAGCGGTTTTATTTATTTTGGCCACGGGGTACAACACTGCTGGGGTAAGGCCAAAACACGCACTACACGACCGGTTACAACAACACAACTGGAAGGGTACAACTCTAGACTGTGGACCATGACGGCTTCATCCCTTGGGCAATTCTGGCTGGGCATACTACTCGCGGGGCGAGTCTCCTCCCTGGACTGAGTGATCCTCTATCGGAAGGAGAAGGGCCAACACCTCGTCCTTCAGAGTCCCGCCCGTGGGAGGGGTCTCGGGAACCACTCCATCCGACACCTCGGAGTCCCTTTCTGAAGGTGGTGGTGCCGGGGTGGCATCCGGGCTTTTCCGCTTACTGGGCCCTGGGGCAATGGGAATTCCTTCAAGGATCGGGGCCTCGTCGTCCTCGATGGCCACCATCCTTCTTCTGGCACGAATGGTAAGGTGGGCATCCTTCAGTTCCTTGGAGTGCCGATCCTCAGCCTCCTTGAGAGCCTCAACGGCAATGGCCTCGTTGCTTTGAGCGGCCGCGGCTCGGGCTTCGGCAGCGGCTAACTTCACCTGAAGCCTCCTCACCATGATTTCTGCGTCCTCGGCCCTACGGAGTTGCTGCTTCAACTTAGCAGCCTGCTCGTCGTAGAGCTCATCCAAGGTGAGAAGGTAGGCGGCCATGTGTAGCACAGTGGGGTCATCCTCGCGCTGTCCACGTCCTTCCAAGGTCCGAACCCGGGCCAGCCAAACCGGGCGGTTTTTCTTGACAGGCGGGTAGAACCTCATCGGAGTGCGGCCAATGTGCCTCTCATAGATCTGGCACAGGAAACGGAGGGCCTTCCGGGCTGCCACTTGATAGGTATCCTTGTGTCGGAAGCCGGTGGCGGTCACGTTCCATGGCTGGATATCCGGATAGCGGCTGCTCCGCCCGATGTAGATAATCATCTCACACCGAGGGGTCCCGCGGTCCTCGTACTCCCTGCTGGTGTACTCCGGACGCTCGTAAATCCCAAGGCGGTCCATGCAGGCGAACAACAATCTGGGAAAACCAGGCTCCTCCAGACAGTGGCTGTTGACCCATCCTTCCTCGGCCATCTGGAAAAGATCCGGGGCACAAATTAGTTTTACAATAGAGCAAAGGTAGGAAGAGATTTTGTAATTCTTTTGTTTTGGTCAAAAGGGCTAATCCGGTCCTAAGGTCGCGTCCTACAGCCAACGACGGCTCTGATACCACCTGAAGCGTCCCCACATAAGTAGAGACTAAATGTGATACAAATATCAGTCCCAGGAGGCTGATAACACATTTATTCGACAGATAATTCAGTTACCGTACAACTCCCGAGGGAGTGGGCGTGAAAGCCACGCAGCGATAAACAGCAAATAGATAACGGCGGCTAACCAAGCGACTGCCAAAAGACAGCACTCGGGACTACACGGCAGCAGCAGCATCTTGGGCAGGGCAACACCACAGGCAGCGTCGGGTGCGGACACAACCTCTACTCGAGGTCTTCTGCGACGAACTCAGGGTCTTCCTCTGTAGCAATGAAGCAAGGGTGAGTACTAACGTACTCAACAAGTCCAACCCCATCCACGGAGGGGGATACAAGCAAGATTATGCACAAGTATAACAAGGGTAGGCTAAAGTTTATTTTTTTGCGGAAAAGCTAATTTTTAACACATGCAGGGGGTCGTTTTCGGAAAGGTTTTTATAAAGTTCCCTTTTGTACCCGAAATACTGAGTGGGGTTGATCCTACACAAAGGATCCAAGCTTTTATCGCTATCGGACTCCCCGTCCGTCATAGCGCACGGCACAACTGCCGGACTCTTCTGAAAGTTCCACACACGCGCACACACACACACACTCATGACATCCTTGCCCAAACACTAGTTATGTGACCAAGCCGTAATTCGTCCAATTCCGTGGACACGGCTACCCGGATAGGTTTTAACTCTGCAGAGGGTGTACACTTTTCCCACAAGTAGGGTACCGTAGCACGATCACCTTAGTGACGGTACGGATCCTAACAAAGCCATTACCCACCTTAGCTAAGACTGGCTAGTTCTCACGGAACACCCAAGGGGTTCACGGCTCATTCAGGAGACCGTAACCGGGACTCAAGTCACCAAGATCTTACTCCTTTTCCATGGGTTCCCGTTGCTCACCAGCACTCCTGAGGATTAACCATCCAGCTAGTGGGATTTATGCTAAGCCGTTGCCCATACAACGGTCGAGTGGTTGCACGATAGTGGAATTAGGCAAGATGACACATCAACTCGGTCCTTAATTACGACCGGATGGATATCTCCCAACGTTGCTCAACCACCAAGGTACGAGCACAACAACTGGGCACCCCACACAAGGAATGCCCATCCATCCCGTCCACACATTTCTTTTCCCGAACCAAAAAGCCATTATTCTTACTTGGACACACACACACCTTAATTTCCCGAATACACCATTGTAATAATGTTTGCATTTGAGTAACAAAGTCCTAAGCGTTCTAGCAGCGGTTATCAACTAAACAGAGCGAGTCATATTTAGAGATAAGCATAGGACAACAAGGAATGTTCATAACAATCAAGGAGTGGCTATCCAACCATGTCTTGCGATAAAATAATATACAGGCCAATAGGTTGTGTTTGAAAAACTAGGTATTAAGTATGCATCAAAAGGGTGAGATTGGACTTGCCGTCTTCAAAGCCTTCTGGGAGTTCCGGCTCGCGGTACTGGTCCTCGGGCTCGGGCTCGCGGTCACACTCTTCCTCGGGCTCCTCCTCGGGCAATCCGCGATCTACGGCACACACAAACAGACACACAAATAAATAAAAGAGGAACGATTTTTAACCGTGAGCTCCGAACAGGAAACGCGAACGGAAAATAGGTAGAAGGATTATTTTTGTGAAATTTGGATATGGATCGGCGAAAGTATTCTGGAGGATGACGTGGTAAAATTTGGGATTAATTGGAGGGAGTTTGGTGCATGAAATGACGGGTTAAACAGGGATTAGGGCTTAAAAGGAGGTTTAGGGCTGATTTTTAATAAACCAGGGACCTATTTGTAATTTCTTTTGGAAGTGGAGGGGCTTATGTGTGAATTGGGGAAACTTGAGGGTTAGATCGGAATTGAAAGGCTTTGATCTCTTCTTCTTCCTCCAGGAAGGAAAAGAGAGAGAGAGGAGTTGGGGGGGGGGGGGACGGCTGCTAACGGCCGGGGGGCTCCGCCCGCGGTGAGCCTCAGTGCCGGGGGGGTGGTCGAAGGGAGGTCCCTATGGGCCCTCCCTTCCGAGTCTCCGCACCGGAAGGAAAACGGCCGGAAGGGGGATATTT
>NC_028454.1:24590320-24591480 GCF_000263155.2 Setaria italica
CCGGCGGCACCCCCCGCCGCCCACTGAGCCCCGCCGCTGGCCGCACCCCCCGCCGCCCGCACTAGCCCCGCCGCCGGCCGCACCACCCACCTACTAACGGTGCCTTCCCCTCCTCTTCCTTCGGGTGATCTCGGACAGCTTCGGTTGGAGGGAGATGGAGGGAGGAGGAGGGACGGAGGCAAAGGCGGCGCGGGTGGAGGAGCTCTCGTCAGCGGCGGCGTTCGTGGAGGGCGGCGTCCAGGACGCCTGCGATGACGCCTGCAGCATCTGCCTCGAGGCTTTCTCCGACAGCGACCCCTCCGCGGTACTAGCTCCTGCTTCCTTTGAGTTTTGCTTCTGCCTTGCTCGGCCTAACACGCTTGCTCTTTCTTGTTTCTGCTTTGGCGCAGGTGACCAGCTGCAAGCACGAGTTCCACCTCCAGTGCTCAGAAATGTTTTGTTGTCAGTTGCCAGCATTGGTGTATCACTCGTGGGCAACGGCAGAGAGAGGAAAAAGAAAGGAGGAAGAAAGGAGGGGGAGAGGATGACAAGTGGGGCCTGAATTGGGGGTAACAATGGCAATTAACACTGAAATCGATTTTTTTTGGAGCTGAGAGTACCCATCTAGCCAAACACCCCATTTTATTTCTGGAGTTCTGGAGTGGAGCTGACTCTACCTGGAGTTTTGGAGTAGAACAGCTCCACCCAGAGCTGGAGCCATGCCAAACAGGGCCTAAAGACCCCGGGGAGGCGTTTAATCCCGGTTGAAAACACAACCGGGACTAAAGGCCCCCCTGGGGTCGGTAGGCAATGTTTGGGATGACTAGAGGTCGGGTTGGTGCAGTTCTTGTTCTAAACCGGAGGTAGAGGCAGCTCCGCTCCAGAACTCTAGAAAATAAAATGGGGTGTTTGGGCTAGATGGGTACTGTACAGCTCCAAAAAACAAGAAGGTCTCAGACATAACGTTCAACACATTGGGATTCATTTAGCGACCGATTTTTATCTTCCGTTTGAACTCATTTCCCTAATTCTTCTGGTTTCTTTAAGATGTGCAATTACTATGGCTCGACGATAAGAAATACTTCGAATGAGTCAAAATTCTTAGAATTTCCGATATAAATAAATAACTAAACAATCACAATTTTGATTTAGTAAACCCATCTACTGCCAACACCACAAAT
>NC_028454.1:24591580-24600319 GCF_000263155.2 Setaria italica
CTTTAGCCATCGCCAGGTTGCCGTCTTCTCGGTTCGCCACCAAAAGCCACACCTTGAGCTCGCCGCGCGCCCTTGCTGCCGAGAGCCGTTGCCTTGATCTGCCACCTCGCGACACCGTGACATTCCCTTCTGCAGAGGGCGAAGTCTGTCTGGGACAATCGTCGGGCACCCTGCGTGCACCCGACGCCGCTTATCACTGGCCAACCCTTGAACCTTAACCCTTGCCCATGCCTTGTTGTGGCTGCCTGACCGGCCGTCGAACCACACGCGCATTCCTACAACCCAAGCCGCGACCTTTGGCTGCCTGTGTCGCTGAGCACCCTGCAAGCAAGCCTGGGAGCAGCTCTTGCTGAACCCGTAGTGCCAGTGCGTGCCACAACCATGCAAGTAGTGCTGCCTGCGAACCCAAGTGTCAAGACCCTGGCTTGCAAGCCCATCGTCGTTGCCAATCCAGCCACGGACACGGCCATGCCGCTGCTCCATGTGCTTGAACCTAGCTTGCCGCCGCCTTGCCCGGTCACCGCGCATGCCGCCACCGCTAACTGTCCAGCCATCACCTAGACCCGTGCGCGACACCGGAATGCCGGAGTGCCGCGCCGCCGCCCTCGTCGCCACGCCCTTGCCCTTGCCAAATCGCTGCCTTGGGACATCCGCAAGCTGCTCGCCGCCTTTGCCTCAGCCACCTGTGAACCCCACCTGGCCGCCAGCGCCACGATGCCGCGGGCGCAAGGCAAGGAATGCCTCTGCAGCATTTGATCGAACACCTAGTGTGCAGCCTTGCCTCGCCACCAAACACATCGAACCACCACCCTTGTTGCCACATCAGATCCAGACCTGCCGCAGCCGATCCCATAGACCCGTTGCACGTGTCTCTGTTTTCCTTTTCTTTTTCGAAATTAAATAAAATCCAGAAATTGATTTACATATTTGAAAATCCATAATAAATCAACCGTAGCTTAGAAAAATATGAAACCAGTTTTAGTATTTTTCTAAAATCATGGAGCACCTGTTAGTGTAGTATTTGGAGTTATTTGGTTCTTTATTGCTTCTCTTTTGGGTTTCATTTGGTATTAGAATATCATTATTTATTTATAATTCGTATAATAATAGGATTCACGGAAGACCCCGGAAGACTTTGACGACCTTGGATGACTTCGACTTCGACTGCGTTGAAGTGGAGGATGCCTTATATCCTTGATTGACCTACTACTTTACTATATATATATATGTATGTATGTGTATGTATGTATGTATGTATACACGTTGTGTGATGCTCGTATGTGTATGGGATATCGTGATTAGGATTCTTGGCGTGAGTTGGGTAAAAACTGGCAGGAGAAGGTGATTTTGGGAAACTCGGTGGGGGTGAGCTTTACTTAACCCAATCCTCGGATGGCTTAGGGTTCGTTCTTGGTGTTCCCTACGGAGTACCTGTTGCAGGTACATTGGTATGGTTTGGAGCACAGGAGTTGGTGGTGATACCTGTTATGGGTGCAATTGCGGACCACGGTGGTGGTACGCCTTTGGGAGACAAAAACTCGTCCCGGTCTGAAACCGAGTGGATCAACATGCTTCATGGGACTATGTTAAACGTGCACACCACTTACCTTTATGGGAAGGTTCCAACCATTCCCTAGCTAGATGGTACCAGGATTGTAGCGGTAGTGTGATAGGAGAGGGTAGGCCGGACACGCCCATGGAGGATTCGAGGTGCGCCGGGCCTGCTCGTTTATCGACCCTTGTTTTCGAGACTCTCAACACCAGTTGGCCAGACTAGAGAATCACAGTCCCGGGTCCTTTGGCTTGCCGAGGATCCCCAAGCCTAGGAAAACAGGATGGTACCGTACTAGTTAGATAGTTATGGTTGCTCAAGACGGCAGCCACCATCTGCAGCTCGAGTGGGTCCAGGTGTACACACTCTGCAGAGTTAAAATTATACGTATAGTTGCGTCCTCGGTCATGGACACCCATATGATTCATTATTCCTCATGTTTTGGGAAATCCCTACCTCCCCCTTTTAGCTACATTTGAGTGTTGTGAGCAACAATTGCGGTCGGGAAGAGGGGAAGTTGCTCCTTTTCCCTTTAGGATCCGGCTGTAATTGTTGAGATGCGAAAGGAGGGAGTCTTCGCATCGACCCTAGTGATAGAGATAGGTTGAAGGTGATAGGGACCCTGGTGTGCCAGGTGCTCCCGATGTGATGAGTGATTGGTTGATGGATATGGAGTTTTATTCTTTATGCTTGCTGTTGCATAGGAAACCCGAGCCTATTCCTTGACTACTTTTGAATACTAGTATTAGGCCACTTAAAGCTTGCATACAGATGGTGACGTGGACCTATCCCATTCCTTGGGGATAGTTCGTGAGTGTGCAGGTCTGTACTTGAAGTGAAAGTTCGATCATGAAGAATTCATGAAAGAAGGGTTGCGTTGCTTCGCTCAAGGATGCCTGTGGTGAAGACCAGAGATGAAGACTTGAAGCCCTAGCTACCGCTTCATAGGATTTCTACTCGTCGTTTAGCCCAAGAGGCTTGTACTATACTCGTACTCCGAGTTGTTTCGGATGTAAATATTCAGTTTTGTACTCTGATTTCATTGTATGGAAATGATATTATGTTGAAATGAGTTATGTATGTGATAGCTAGGGACTATCACAAGGGTACAGAGAGTCGAATTCTCAGAAATGAAAATCCAGGAACTATCACAAGGGTACAGGGAGTCGGATTCTCAGAAATAAAAATCCAGTTCATTTCACCACGACGCCAGCACCACGTCATTGGCCGCAGCTAGAGCCACATCACCGGCCACCGCCAGCCTATCTATCACTCTGTTAGGACCCGTCACCATGTTTTACTGTTTTATTAGAATTGACGTGAAAAGAGCAAGTTGTGGCCAAGGGAATCAAACCCGAGATCTCGAACTAAAGCTAAGCACACCATACCACTGCACCACTTCATTGTTTGTGACTTGCTTTGGCATACATTGTTCTTATCATATTTTCTGCATCAGAATATCTTGGCACACGGCAACGAGCTATTGGTTGAGCGGCTTCGCCACGGATCCTGCCTAGGGCGATCCGCGTGCCTCCTTCGTGGCGACTTCAAATTTGATGATTCTTTTTTGTGAATTTTTCTAAAAATCACACTCTTTCATTTAATGGTGGTTGTTTATATGCTAATTGCTATTTCTTGGATTTTTTATATGGCTTGTTTTCTTCCACCTAAGTACAAATTAGAAAAAATATTATTTTAACAACAATTGCTAATGTAATTTCATATTTTCTCATTCTAAGGTAATAATAAAATTGTGTCCAAATTCGAGGTCCATATGAATTCGAAAATATTATGAGGTATGAAAAACTTCAATATTTAAGTTAAGTTATATAAAAGTAAGTGAGAGATATATCCATTTGTGAATAATGTATTGTACCAAGTATGTATATATATTACTTTACTATGTACACTGAGATGAAGAACATATAAAATGAGTCCATCCTAAATCGCATAATTTTTAGACCACTTTTAGATATTATTATTTTTATTTTCAATAAAGTTGTGCATCGAAGTTTGAATTATCCCTAACAAACATTTCAATCGTTAATATATTTTAGGATCTTTTTAGATACTATTTGAGATACTTGTAGTTCAAATTGTAATTACTTTCAACCAGCATGCAGAAATTCATTTAAATGGTAGAAAATACCAAATATGTTCGAAAATATTTGAAACTCTTACCTGACAACTTAGATGTTGTCTATTACATGTAAAAAATATATTGGAATCTATAAGATAGTTTTGCAATTTACTTCACAAGGTTGTCTTAATTAGTTATTTAAAAAAATAGAAAAACAACTTCTTTGCACAACAAGGGGCAATGTAAAATCTGCAAATGTTAATAGGAGGGTAAAGGTAGGATTGTGTCAACATTTTGGGCATATATGAGTAAGAAAATATTTTAGGGTGTATAAATTTCAAAATTTGAGTTGAGTTGTATGAAATAAAAATAAAAATAGTTGTATGAAATAATATGAGAGATCCATCCATTTTGTCAACGTATGATCCAGTTTTTGCAAAATCTAATGAAACTTTTATGTCAAGCTTAAACATCAATAAAAGAATTCTATGGCAATTTTCAGGATGTCCTAGGCAGCGCACGGGTGCTGGCTGCTGGCCGGCGACAGATCCGGCCGCCGCGAACGCAGACGGCTCGGTGCTGCGGCCTGCGGCCACCCTCCCAGCCTCGCCGCGGCTGCCCTCTCCCGTCATGGAGACCTCGCGGCAGCGTCTGCTCGAGGAGGGAGGCCGGTCGTCCGGCGTCGGCGGCCGGCCTGGATCTGCTGCAATGGCCCCATGCTGCGCGGCCGGCCCGGGGCTGTGGCTACGCACCCTGCGCTGGTAGCCGACTTGGATCTGCGGTGGCGGATCTGCAACGTCGAGAGCCACGCCGGCGACCGCGGCGCCCTCGCACGCTGCTCGGGCGACTACGCCGTCGTCATCAGCCAGAACACAACGGCACCACCAGGTTAACTAGTACCATGACGCGTTCATTGCTTGTATGCGTGTGTGCAAATTAAGTCATTGATTAAATATCCGATAGATCCCTTCTAAAGTATTGCTTATTTAGTCGATTTGCTGCTCGATGCTTTGTTTTGGTATGTACTAGCCTGCAAGGTAGTTTCAGTAATGCTCTGTTCTATATTTAGCATGTCGTTCTGCCTGCGTTGTCTCTGCTAAATGATAGTAGTTTTGTTCCTCAGTGCTTGTGGTAGTAGCTACCTACTATTGATTAGTACTAGTAACTGCAACTTGTAAACCTTGGTGTATATGAGACATGAAGGTATTTTACTGAGCATGAGCTCATTGCAAAATTAATTATGCAACACATGTGCTCTCTGCAAATTTCTTCTGCTGCTGCCTTTCTAGTTCCTAACTCAGATATTTCATTGTGAGCTGTGATGCAGGATGTTGTCAGTTGCATCTGTTCATTTCTGAATGTCAATTTGAATACTGCTGTGTAGTACATAACTTTCATCAGGCATGCTACTCAAAGAGTTTATCAATTTGAACTTTACTGGGATCAAATCTGGTTCTTTATCTATGCTTAGAAATAATTGAAATATGTTAAAACTTTACATATCTAAATTGTTAGTTTTTTTTTTGTCAGGAAATAGTACTTTGTCCCATGATGCTCTATTAATTTTGGTTTAGTATTTGGCAGAATAAGAAAACTGCTAACTTGCTTTCTCAGTATTTGCATAGTTCAGGAAATAGTTCAATTTGTTGCTATAGTTTCTTGCACTGTGCAGTGACTTGTACCTTGGTGTGTATGAGACATGAAGGTATTTCACTGAGCATGAGGTCATTGCAAAAGTAATTATGCAATACATGTGCTCTTTGTTTTAAGTGAGAGTCTGAGATAGTAGGACTATGTACACTTTGTTTTGCTACATGCATCTGTTCATTTCTGAATGTCAATTTGAATGCTACTGTGTAGGACATAACTTCTCATCAGGTATGCTACTCAAAGAGTCTATCAATTTCCTATGTTGACTACAGCTTGCTGATCTCTTTTTCTGTTTTTACTTAGCTTGTATCCTCTTCAGTTCGGTCTCTGTTTTGTTCTGCAGTGAACTGTTTGTTAAAAATATTTCATTTATATCTGGGAAGCAAATTGGTAGCTGCCGGGTACCTTGCAGTAAATAAATTCCAATTTATACTGATTGTTTGTTTGCATTGCTTGATAGAAAAAAAAATAGCCAAACAGCTCACTTATCCTTGCTGCAGTAATGTTAGTTAATCCTATTCAACTATTTGCTGCTGTGGCTGCCGTGCACCAGGATAGTTAATCCTATTCAGTACTGTTAGAGCACAATATATATGCATGTCTAGTATCCTTGCTATTGCTTTGTCATTAGGTATCCTTGCCGTTAAATTATTTAACATAAACAGCTCCTGCTATTCAGCATACAGATGATATATATTGTTTATTCAGTACATGACCTTAGTTTATTCAGTACTATGCTGGGTCTTATGGAAGTAAAATGTTAAATTAATTTTCATTTTCCTATACAGTTCCGAGAGGACCTAATTTGCTGGGAGAAGGTAGCCATGTGCATATTGATTCTGTTTAAAGCATTGCCCAGGTCAGTATTTTTCTTAGTGCCTTTTTTTGGTTGGTGTTCTCATCAAGGAGCACAGCATAATCTTAGTTTAGGTTGTGAATCGTGATTACTTTCTTATCCTGGTTGCTTTCTAGGTGAATACAGTTTTGGGAAGTTAAGACCGTGTTAGCTGTTGCTTAGTACCCATATTTCTTGCTAAAAAGTAATGGCAGCCATGTGCATATTGATTCTGTTTAAAGCATTGCCCAGGTCAGTATTTTTCTTAGTGCCTTTTTTTGGTTGGTGTTCTCATCAAGGAGCACAGCATAATCTTAGTTTAGGTTGTGAATCGTGATTACTTTCTTATCCTGGTTGCTTTCTAGGTGAATACAGTTTTGGGAAGTTAAGACCGTGTTAGCTGTTGCTTAGTACCCATATTTCTTGCTAAAAAGTAATGGCAGCCATGTGCATATTGATTCTGTTTAAAGCATTGCCCAGGTCAGTATTTTTCTTAGTGCCTTTTTTTGGTTGGTGTTCTCATCAAGGAGCACAGCATAATCTTAGTTTAGGTTGTGAATCGTGATTACTTTCTTATCCTGGTTGCTTTCTAGGTGAATACAGTTTTGGGAAGTTAAGACCGTGTTAGCTGTTGCTTAGTACCCATATTTCTTGCTAAAAAGTAATGGCAGCTTGTTTACCTAGTAGTACAAATGTTCTTGAACAGTTCATAGCTGTGAGATTAATCTCCAGACTTTGTTAACTATTCTATATGTGCATGTGTATTTTATTGATGATCTATTGCAGAATCACTTCTATGCTCTTCAGCATAAACATTTTAGCACTAGTGCACAGTATATTTAATCGAAACTATTTTATTTAATATAAAACTAGCTTGTTAACTAGGTTTGTATGTTGTATGCCATCACCAAATACCACGTGTATAGTTTACCTATGTCATAGAGCATTTTAGTACTTTCCATCCCAAATGTTTCCTGCTGATAAGTATTTGGTGATGTGCTCTTTTCAGGTTGAGGATCAGATGCAGCTAGGAACAAGCAGTTGGAACAGATAGGGAATTTGAATGACTAATAGTTTTGGTTGCTTGAGAACTCTATTTTTCCCTTCTGAAATGGCTTGTATCTGATTTGATTCCGTAAGTGGGTTGGCTTCTCTGAATTCTGAAAAATGGGTTGAAAATGGGCTGAAAACCGGCCCAACTTTGGTGGGCTGAATTTTTATGGGCTGCTAGTGGTCTAGAATTTGAATTGATATGATTAAAATTAACAGTGGTTGTTTGATCCATGACGAATATTTTCGTCACTAAAGTTGGTTTGGGCTGGGTTGCACGGGCCTAAGGGTGTTTTATGACGGTTAAGAAACGTCATAGATTGTGCTGATCTGTGACGATTATGAGGATGATCCATGATGAATATTTTCGTCACTAAAGTTGGTTTGGGCTGGGTTGCACGGGCCTAAGGGCGTTTTATGACGGTAGATTGTGCTGATTTGTGATGATTATGAGGAAACGTCGAGCGATTTAATCTGTGATACTCCATACATGACGTTATCTGAAATCGTCATAGATACTGCTTTAGATGGTTTTTCGGCGATTTGTGATAAATTTATTCTCTTACAGATTAAATAGTTTCTTATAGTGTTAATTATAATGTTTTTAGTAATGATAGAGGTTTAGTAATTTAAATTCAGGTTTATGTGTTACTGTAAATTATTTTTTATGATGACAATTTCTTATAGTGTTAATTATAATGTTTTTAGTAATGATAAAGGTTTAGTAGTTTAAATTCAGGTTTAGGTATTACTGTAAATTATTTTTTATGATGACAATGGTAAGTATTTCATGATTTTTAAGGTTTCCATAGGTTACTCTCGTAATGGTAGAGGCAATTAGCTTAGGGGCAAATGAGGTACAAAACTATTATATTGTTAATGATGACTAAGTCTACACAATACATGAGGAAATGTGCTCTTCTTTTTGCGGAAGCTTTTGTGATTTCTCTCCTTTCCTAGTACATCCTATTAGCAATAATAGTAATACTCCCTTCATTTCAAATAGTTGGTCATTTTGACTTTTCTAGTTCACCTGTACATTATATCTAGACGTATAATAATATCTATATATTAATAAAACTAAAACAACCTACAATTTTGGAAGGGAGTACTTTAGTTCTATGATAAATACAGCTTGCATTTAAAACATTATACTTTTATTAATGGATAGTACAATTATTCTAATTGACACACAAAAGAGTTCAACAGAATGCGACGACAACACGATTTGTGCATGCTATTCGACTGGGCCTACGGACAATAAGGAAATGCCAAAGACATGGCTATGCAAATACATATGTTGTAGACAACGTGTAGGGTTTAGCTGTGTTAAGAGAGACTGACAGCTGTTTCCTCTCGGCTGTGCTGAGGATGATGGTTTCTGGGTGTCTCTTATGGGTGTTTGGATATGAGGTGCTAAACTTTAGCAGGATTACATCGGATGTTCGGAACTAATTAGGACTAAATATGAGCTAATTAAAAAACTAATTGCACAGATGGCCTTCCGCACCTCCCTGCCTCTGTGCTCCAACCTCCTGGTGACGAGTCGTCCACGAAGAAAAGCAGGATATT